>NW_009276929.1:751083-783045 GCF_000150675.1 Verticillium dahliae VdLs.17
CACCGTTACTGTTCTGATGGTCCTTGCGGCTGATCTCATCCAAGAAAATGCCGCGCTCCTCTGACCCAAGTAACCAGATTGCTGCGTAGTGCTGAGTCCCAGTCAACTCTCAGGACCTTGATGACCAGATGGTACTGTCTCCAGAGAAACATCTCAAAGTTGATAAACGCCTGGAAGCCATCTGCTCTGGCAGGCAGAATCCTGACAACAATCTTCCCCGAATATGCGTCCGTTATTACAAGGCACGACTCCATGCCGTTGTACGACTTCCCAGGGCTGAAGAAGTCCAGGTTGACGCGCTCAAATGGATTCGTCGTCGTGTACGTTGGCTGTCTCCGAGATACAATCTTCTTGGATTTCGCTACCCCGCAAGACTCGCATTCGAATGTTGTTGGCCCTTTCACTCCAACTCCAGTACAGCTGTATGGCAGCTGCTGTATGGCCTCTGGGTGGGCATGAGCCAGCCGTTCGTGCCAGAGCCTCGAGTCGCTGACCATCGCGGCTCTCTGCTTCTTGGAGTGATAGAAGGAAGTGGTGCTATGTAGGGTGTTCACCGCATACTGGCCACCCTTCTCCTGCAGTGGGATCTCTGAGCCAGTGGCTGGGTTGAACAGCATGTTCCTGAGCGAGTCCAGTCCGAGTCCTTGACGTTGGAGCTGCCTGGCTGAAACAAGCGTCGTCGGGTAGTCTCTGATGTACGAGACGTCATGGCAGGTGATGCTGATGACGTTCTGCTTGCTGTCGAGGGTGTCGATGGCCATCGTGCCATGCCCTTCGACGGGGCTTGATTTGCCTCCTCCTGTGCTGTATCTTACAGTGTCGGTGGCCTCGCGAAAGTTGGTGAGGAGGTCTTTGTTGTTGGTTATATGGTTGGGTGTACCCGAGTCGATCAGGAACTCGTGACGGAGATCCCCTCCTCGGTTTGTCCGTTGAAACTCGTCCGAATCAGCGACGGAGAAGTTGCTCATGAAGTTGGTGTACTCGTCATCGCAGCTCTGTTCATCATCGTCACCGAGGAAGTTGTTAAAAGCAGAGACGGCGACTCCACTGGTGCCTCTTGCCTCCTGCCGCTTCTTTTTGTCCTCCTTGATTTTCTCGTTCCAGAATTGCAATGTGCTTGGCTTCATCCTTTTCTTCGCTTCGTCAATGTAGTCCAGCAGGCTCTGATCGGATTGATAGCTCTTCTTCCTCCGGTGTTCTGCGATATTTGGGCACAGACAGATAGGCTAACACGCCTTGGGTGCCCTCTTCTGCTGTACACAGTCGCAGAATGGTCTGCGAGAAGGCGAGCTATTTGGCTGTTGAGGAGAGTCACGATGGGAATCCTGGGCACTCGTCCGATCACTTTGACCATTCCGGTCCTTGCCCATGAAGGTCACCGAGTCGCTGTAGAAGGACGTCTGAGATGGCTTGGTGGTGAGGCGATGCGGTTGGTAGTCTCTAAGGTAGCTCTTGTACCTCAACGCCAGTACCTTCCCTCCATCACGATCATCCAGCTCCCGGCGAACTTGGTGGGCGCACTCTGCTTCGGCCCACCCTGGAGACACGGAAAGAATTGCCCGAAGGAATTGAACATTTTGATCTGCGGCTTCTTTAAGCTGAGGAATCCCGTGCTTCTCAACTTCGATACAGAGTAGGATGAAGTCGTCAACCCACTTCTCATGGTCCATCTTCTTGATCATCGCCATATGCTCCTCCCAGCGCTGGCGAATGTATTGTTTCTGTCCCATGTCGGAAGGGGCGAAGTGGTCCTTCAACGCCTTGAGCCACTCCTGGCTGCTTTCCTCGTTCATGAAGACGGCCGAAAGGCTCCTGTCGACTGTGTTGAGGATGTATTTCTGGACCTCCTGGAGGCCCGCTGACTCCCTGTTGTAGATGTCCAAATGGATCTTGTACAACGTCAGCAGTGTGCTGAGATCTCGCGTCTCATCTTCGAATGACGGTGCTGTTGGCTTCTTGGCCCTCTTGGGCCGCCTGTCAGCCTCTTTGTCTGGGTCGACTAGATCCCAGGCCTCGTAGGAGGTCGCCACGGCTCTGACGGAGTTGAGCCATGTCCTCCATTCCTCCCTCCTTGTAAGTGTCACTCTGTGCTTACCAGAGTCCATCTTGAGGATCCCTGGGCGTTGTCGGAGACCGTCGGGGAGGTCGTTCGATGGTCGCGACTGATCGCGTGTATGTTGAATGTCATCAATTGACCCCGCGTGTACTCGAGCCCTAGGCCACACGTCTCGGAGGTTCAATTGGTCTTGAGGAGCTGATTTCTCCTGCTTCGATGTGTCGTGGAGAGATGATCGCTCTCCTGGAGGATGTCGGTAACGGCCCTTGGCCAGTGGTCGTCAATGGCGAAACGTCGCGTCAATTGACTGTTGAAGTGCAGCGGCGATTCAGCTGTAGACAGCTTCGCAGCAGGCGTATTGGCCGTAGGCGCCCTGCTGTAGATATCGAAGGTCAAGGAGCTGTATCGTCGCCCGGGCTCATAACTGTCACCACGGAATTGAACAAAGTGGATTGATTGTTGTTAAGGTACAAAAGGAGACTTCCAGAAGTCCAAGCGAAGGTAATTGGTCAGAATCCAGCATCGGTAGGAGTCTTACCGGGGCGATAACGAGGACTCCACATTTGGGATGAAAGTACTCCTGGGTCACAGGACAGAATCTTGCCTGATCGGCAACACCTGTGACCCAGGAGTACTTTCATCCATATGTGGAGTCCTCATTTGATGCATTTATTCTGTCGTTATCGCCCCGGTAAGACTCCTACCGATGCTGGATTCTGACCAATTACCTTCGCTTGGACTTCTGGAAGTCTCATTTTGCACCTTAACAACAATCAATCCACTTTGTTCAATTCCGTGGTGACACCTACCGATGCTGGATTCTGACCAATTACCTTCGCTTGGACTTCTGGAAGTCTCATTTTGCACCTTAACAACAATCAATCCACTTTGTTCAATTCCGTAGTGACACCTAGCTCGTGAGTAGGTATGCCGGGGGGGTTAAGAACTATGAGTTCGTGCTTATTAATCCAGGCGATAATATCTGTAGCCGATTAGTTAGATCTAATGCCGGGCTGCTACGACGTATAGTAGGCGTTAAAGTCCCCTGTAATAACGGTATTTAGTAGAGGGATCTAGTTATTAATAGTGTTAATAATAGTGGGGAGCTGGTAGTCCCGGTAGATATTAATAATATTGACTCCTAGGACCTTAACTCCTATTATATCCCGGCAGAGTTAATTGGAGATAGTAAAGGATACCGTAGGGGGGAGGTTGGTTCTAACATATATTAGGGCCCTAGGCCGTGTGTCTAGTCCTATCTATTCTGATACTAGCGAGAAGTACTTATACTTGGGGTTTATTGCTGTGTTTTTATTAGTTAGAGACCCTAGGAAGCACTATAGTTCTTAAACCGCCATAATGTGGCATCCTTGTTCGAAAGTAAAGTGTAGGGCTGCCTCCTGGCAGGCTTTATTTTATCGACGTTAACCTGGAAGACCTTAAGGTTCCTAATTATTTACGTGGTTTATAGGATGGGTTATTCGGGGAGGATAACCTTAGGGGGGTTCCTAGTATCGGTTGGGGCGTAGAGCCTCCTTCCGATATATTGCCGTCATCCAGAGCTATTACTGACTCTGTTTCATTATCCTGGGCCTTTTCTCTTTTAAGTTGGGCTCCTGGGGACACTGGTGGGGGTATAAGGGTTAACGACTGACTCTCTATAGTAGGTTGTGTTCCGCTTGTTTGCGCTTCGATGGAGTCGTGTAACGCCCAAGCGCATGGAGCGTCACTGGCCGCAGGGGAGAAGGCCAGGCGGGCACGACCGATTAGATCAGAACCACGCACGGACCACGTTCGGGGGGAGGATCACACTGCAAGGCAGAGTGAGCCCCGAACTGGATCACGGCTTGGCGGATCGGGAACCAGCACAAGATCACGATGGATCACGACGTGAGCCAGAGTGAGCCTCAGGAACACCTGTCTACATAAGGCGGTACCTCGTCTATACATGAGTTAGTTTAGATTCACGACAGTGATCAATCTAAGTCTTACCTTGCTTCCATTGTAAGAGTGCGCAACGCCTTACGACACCCCCAGTGCTCAACTGCCACAACCTGAACTTCTGCTTACAGTAAACCCCTACCCCTCTGACTGTTCCTCACTGGAAGAATAGCCAGGTCGTAACAAGTCGTTGATCGCCTTTAAGGCCAGGTTAAAGAGCTTTATACTGTTAGATTGGAGTTTAGCTCTCTTAGTCTTACTGAGGCGTTTAAGGTGTCTATGGGTGACGATCGGGCGTACTAGACACCTTAGTAGATTACTGCAATATAGGCCCTTACAGTTGGCGTATTGAGTTGGTCTAAGGTATGGCTCCGTCACTCCTTCGTGGGATTGACTACACCTGTAGCAGAGCTCCTTATTGCAAGTACAGCAACCCATATGCCAGTCGAGGTACTGAGGGTACTGAGGGGGGACTCTCACGCTACTAAGTCTTTTAGCTTCTAAGCTTCCGAAGAGCTTAAAGGGTTTAATCTTAGTATCTGTCGGGAAGGAGATATACTAGGTATCTTTTCTATCTGCCTGTTCTCTTAAGGAGAGTCGGGTAGGCTTAATGCCTGTGACTGAATAGGCTTCAGTTTCGATAATGTCCTTAGTTTTAATGATAGTTTTATTATAGGATGGGAGGGTCCTGGGAGTATTCTGAATCGCAAACGTGATCTAGTTCTGGGGTCTCTCGATGCTCATTATATTAAGCTTTACGGATAGCTTAGTGTGCTAAGTAAGGATAGTGTCTGCGACTCCTGGGGTCCTTGGGGTGAGTGTGTAGCCGGTCGGGATCCTTATTGCTTTCGTAATATCAGAGTTATTAAGCGAATAATTCTCGATAACTCCTTGACGAATTATAGAGGGGTTGGTGGGACCGGTATTCCTCAGGGACTCTGAGGAAGATCCTGTTATCTTGCTCGGGAGCCATAGGCCTTTTCCCTAGAGGCCCTTTGTAACGACCAACGAACACAGGTTGCAGCATGCCCCTCAGGACGAGAAGGACCGACCCCGCAAGGCGACCAGGCAGGCAGGAGCGCACGGACCATGTCAGGAGTCACCCACGTGATCGTGAGAATCACGCCAAGGCTCGTGAGAATCACCATTCTCACGGTGACCAGGAAAAAAAAACATCACCAGCGAGAACGAAACTTTTGAAATCCGAAGCTACCAACAGCTCCAGAACACGCTCTAAAAGGTCAATTGGATAGCCTGCTGCCCGTCGTGAAGCCCATAGCGACGCCGGCACCATGGCGACCCCGTGGCCCGAGGAACACCCCTGGCCAACTCCCTTCCGAGAGTACGCCACGAAATTGAGTAGATACCTACAGGCAGCACTGAAGTCTATCGATAGCGTAAACGGATAACTTATCGAACCTTAAAGAGTCAGAGCTGCGTTTATTGGGGCTCTGACGCTCGTCGCTAAGTTGCAGAATATTCCCGACCTCGAGAATATCTGCGACGCGATTGCAAACCTCTATACCGAAACTAAAACCGCCAGCGAGAATGCTATCCGAGCCACGAATAACCTCCGAGAAGAACTAAACAATACAAATAAGTCAATACAGCAGAATACTACCGGTATTAAGGAGAATACAGCCGCCGCGAGGGCAGCCAACGCCGTCGCTAAGGAGGCACTAGAGGCGAACAAGATGACTCTTAAGATAGTTAGGGATGCGAAGATACTGGGACCAATAAATCCAGGCAGTATTACACGCATATATACTAGTATAGCCGCTAGGGGAGGACTAGTAGTTAGTATGTATAACCCACAGAACTACAGAACATCCCACGTACAGACCCTGCGTGAAATCATTATGAATATTAGAGACCTAATTACTATTACTAACCTTAGAGCTATAGGCCCCCGCAGCCTTAAAGCCTACATAGACCGCGCTATTAAATAGAGTAGTAACGAGAATATTAACAAACTGAAGGTAGTATCGGCTAACCAGCTGAAGAGTGGCGACTTAAGTATTAAAACAGCCACGATAGTAGATATAGAAGCACTCCGCCAGTTTACTAGGGACTGGGAACATCGCATCGGCAACGGCGCCTCAGTATAAATCCCGACTTACAGTATATTAGCACACGGTATACAAACCAGCTCCATAGATATAGATAACTTTACACAACTGAGCGACAAGCTACTACAGGATAACAGACTGTTTATCCCTACCGCGGAGATTAAATACATCGACTGGCTGACCCAGTCCGCCTATACAAAGTCTACATCCACTATTATCATAGAATTCTCTAAGGCGGAGGACGCCAACAAGATCATCGACGAGGGCCTCATATGCCCTCATCTGGCAAGGCGAAGTTTTCCAATGCGAACGATACGACAGATAGTGCCGCCTGAGGTAATACTTCAGATATCATAAATATAGCCATATAGGAACCCAGTACAAGGCACCCCTAGCATGTAGCTACTACGCGCAAGAGTATACAATCCGAGAGTATCCCTCTAAGAACGACGCGGCTATACCCCGGAAGTATGCCGTATGTAACGGCAGTCACGAAGTATAGCACGGCTAGTGCCCGGCCAGGATACGAGAAATGACTAGAATTAGGGAAGCCTATAAATTACGACTAAAGTACTACCCGGAGAATATCTCGATTACAATATCCACAGTAACCGAAAGTTAACCCCAAATAGCGATAAGGATCAGGCGACTAGTCCTGGAACCAGGCTAACCCTAAGGAGTGCGATCAAACCGCAGTAGATCGCCTGTAAAGAAAGTATAGAAGAGAGCGAACCCATATAATCTAAGAAACGATGAGAACGTTAAAGATACGATTAGAGTCACCTGCGACGATACCAGGCCGAAGCGTATTATAGTACGACCCCGATAGGCTCTCGAAGCTATAGACGGTAATATTCAGCCAACACACGACAGCAACAGAATAGAAATCGTGGACGATAACGAATAATTACACAAAACACGCTCATAATACTATAGTATAATGTTAGAAAATCGAAAGATACAGTAATAGCCACGCTCCTCCACGACCCCAGGATCAATAACTACAATATCCTCACTATCTAGGAACCGTGGAAGAACCTATTTAGCGATACAACACACTACCCAGCAAAGGACCGGTTCTATCTCTGCTATCCCGCTAGCGAGGGAGGACACCCTGCGAGGGTATGCTTTTTCGTCAATAAGAGGCTCGACCATTCAAAGTGGTCTTTTCGTCAGAACGGCAGAGATCTTTGTAGTATCATTCTAATCACTAGAGGCGATCCGGAAACGCACCTCGCCGTACACAACATCTATCACCCGACTCAACAGGATGAGGCCAGATCAAGAGCCCTGCACCGGCTGAGAGCCGCGCTCGAGGACAATAGACACATGGAACAAATCGCGGTCGGCTGGGCCTCGACCCACGCCTCCGTCTTTGCGCCTGAGAAGTTTCAGCTCACCCACTTCACAAGAGCCAGAACCAGAATCGATACAAATAGGCCACTGCAGACCAGCTGGGGCGGAATCGCGCCTAAATCGACGTGTAAATACCTCGGCCTCATCATGGACTCCACCCTGACATGGAAACAACACATCGACGAGATGGAACGTAAAGTCTCCACCACCATCACAGCACTCAGTAGCTTGGGAAATTCCGCGTGGGGGATGGGAACGAAGGACATGAGGGCAATATACAGGGGCGTGGCAGTGCCGCAAATGATGTACGCCTGCTCCGCATGGTCCAACGCCAGCTGGGGAGGCAAAGGATACACCAAACGAACACTGCAACGACTAGAGAGACTACAGGCCAGAGCTGCAAGGGTAATGAGCGGTGCCTTCAAGGCGACGTCATCACCAGCACTAGACATCGAAATGCACCTCCTCCCTATTGAACAGCAAATCCGCAAACACAATCTACTCTCAATTGGGAGAATAGGCGGTACGGCCAGCCCGCAGCCGTCCAGCACCCCACACAGAAGGAAGGAGAAGATAAGCCCCAGAGAAACCATCAAACAGGAACTGCAGCAAAGGCCATCTCCGGACGGCAGGCAGCACGAAAAGATTGAACCCTTTGTCGTCCCGCCCTGGTGGCAGGGACCACAGGTGTACATCGAAGATGACATGGAAACAGCCCAGGAGGAGCATCGGAGACAACAACGGCGCGAGACAGGCGCGATCCATGTTTACACAGACGGAAGCGGAATCAATGGCCGGATCGGCGCAGCAGCAGTCTGCACAACGACCGGTGAGACCGAGACCGCATACATGGGAGCAGACACAACATCGACGGTCTACGCCGGGGAACTCCAAGGCATCATACTGGCACTCCAGGTAGCCCAGGCGGACAGGACAAGAGGCAACAACAGGAGCAAGCTGCTGATCTATACCGACAACCAAGCAGCCATCAGATCATCAGCCAGACCCAAGGGCAAGACAGGAGCATACTTGCTCAGGGACATAGCTCAAAGGATACAGGAGCTCAACAGCCAAGGCCTCCCGACGGAAATCCGATGGATACCAGCACACACAGGAATCCAGGGAAATGAAGACGCAGACATAGCAGCAAAGGAAGCCACCGGCTGGCGAGAAAACGGGCAGACAGGCCCGACAGCAGACCTGCCAGGGGAACTCTACTCCCTCCAATCGACACTCAAGACATGGGCACACAAGGAAGCCAGCAGAGCATGGCAAACTAAATGGACGTCGGAGACGAGAGGCAGGACCTCCTTCCGGTACACACCAAAGCCGACCAAGAAGATCCTGCAACTCCACGACGGGCTGATCAAGCGACAGAGCGCCATCCTGGTGCAGATGCGCACTGAGAAGATCGGCCTCAAGAAGTTCCTCTTCAACCGAAGAGTCCCGGACATCACGGACGACAACTGCCCCTGCCGAGAAGGACGACAAACGGTGTCGCACGTCCTGCTGCGATGTCGCCGATTCCGACAACTCCGACGCCAGGAACTAGGAGCCATTCCAGGACGACACGACCTCCGGGCCTTGCTGAACAAGCGCCAAGCAGCCGCAAAAGCCATCAGATTCATGGAACAGACCGAGATCCTTGGGCAATTCAGGATCGAGTCGCAACCCAGACAAAGCTGAGCACTGGGGGGAGACTGTAGGTACGCAGAACCGGCACAGGGGGTATCGCGCCCCGACAGAGCCTAAGACGTAGTTTGGATTAGTAGAAACCGCGATCTACACGAGGGTGACAGCCAAATGTAGACAGAGGTTGAAGAGCAGAAGCGGGAAATTTGGGGACAGCTGGCCGAATGGTTTGGCATTCGGCGAAGTGGGGCACTTGGATTCACATTCGAGCGCGTCGGCTGTCGGCTAAACCCCGCTTACCGGGCATAGCCGCTGACTAAGATAGCGGCCACATCCGTGTAGGAAATCAAGTCAAGTCAAGTCAAGTCACTCGCGACATCATGGTGATCCAGAGAACAGGATCACGACCAACATAGGAGTGAGCCATCCAACATGACCACACAAGGCATATGCAAGTCGGACATATAAGGAGGGACATTCCTGGACTTGTAGATACATTCTTTCTCACGACAGTGATCAATCTAAGCCTTACCTTGCTTCCATTGTAAGAGTGCGCAACGCCTTACGACACCCTCAGTGCTCAACCGCCACAACCTGAACTTCTGCTTACAGTAAACCCCTACCCCTCTGACTGTTCCTCACTGGAAGAATAGCCAGGTCGTAACACCCCCCTCCACAAGACTGTCTCCCAACCTTTAGTTACGTGAAGCGGTATATCCGGAAAGGCTACCGCTATACCTTCTAGGCCTAGTGGCTTAAAAACCAACCCAAGAGCTACAACGGCCTCAAACTCAAGGCCCAGCTATCCCCCATGGAGGAGCTTACCTCCCTAATAAGGAAGGAACTCTACTGGATCCTAGCTGCCCACACTGGATACAGCGACTTTGCGGCATACTATGAGAGATTCAACTACGAAGATGCCTAACTGCTCTACACATATGGAAAAAGAAAGTCCCCTACCCATCCCCTCGACTACCGAAAGGCAAACGGGAGATAGCATCTGCCCTAACTATGGTTCGGACGCCATGAATATATTAACTCTCAGCTAGGCCTAGACTGGCCAAGCTTCGTCAAGAGGATTAAGGAGACGTCCTTCTTCGATAGCATCTGCAAAAGGCACTAAGAGAAACGACTACAAGATTCCCCCAACACACACTAAACCTATAAAACCCCTCCCACATTACAGCACGATCGGTTCTACTAGATACTCAGTCCTACTGAGTAAATAGGGAACCTCAGGACTACTAGGATGATAATCCCCCTCCGCCCCATGGCCCTAAATCCTAACAAGGCCAGACCCCACAACACACGAACAACCTGCCCCTAGACCTGGAGATGCCTGGTATGACATAATTCGCATTCGCGATGTTAGCATTATGTAGACCTAGACACTTTGAGGCGACAGCCGGTGCGGGCGCCTTTTGCCTCTTAAGGATATCCTGGCGTTAAATACAATCATCATCATTGTGCGCCGCAGCGATTAGCTGCAGCGGCGACTTGAATCGTGTGAAGCTGCCCCAAACAACCCACTCCTTCCGGGAAGCCGCCCGGCCGGCCGTGGCTACGCCTTAACGACCCCGTAAGCCTCATGCTCCATTCAGAGACCTTCCCACAGGAGTGTCCCGGCCCCGGGCAAGGCCGAGACGGTGCCGCCCCGTGCTCGCCACAGGCTTGCGGTCGTGTCGTCCGAGTTTGCACCTTAAGCCAGCCGCAACGGCAACCCGCCTCTAAGCCGACCGACATGCGCATCCGTCCTCCCGAGCCACCGTGTCGTCTCCGCAGGTCTCAAGTGTAGGGGCCACCACGCTGGCGATACCACGTCAACGCGAGACTGCCTAGGTACGAGCTAGGGGCATACCGGAAACGCGGACGATGCCATGTTCCATGACGGCCCAACAGAGCTGGGAGCGCATCCGGTAAACCGGCGATACCACGTCTGCGTCACGGCCCAGGTACGAACTGGGAACGCTCCTCCCCCACTGCCTTCTGGTCACGACCACGGCGCTACGGCCCACCGGCAACCCTGGGCGCGACCCCAGGACCAGCTTCCCGTTACCGCGAGTCGTCTCCGAAACGCGGCCGACCATGTCTTGCAGATCAGAGACGCCCGGTAGCCGCCACGCCGGCACGGTTACCCGCACTCCGTCCACTAACCCAACCCATATCCGCCATATGATATTCGATCGCGGTGCGCTGTGTCGTCGGGATCGGTCCGGCCGCTTGTCTTGTGCACGAAGCTTAACAGGTCTGCTAACACCGAAGCCGGCCCCTCGGTCTTAACAACTTCCATTACGATCGACAGAGCACGTAGGCTTGTTCCGAGCCCTCGCCGGGAGACGCGCCGATGCCTCATGATGCTCGACTCGTCCGCCTCCTGATCTCAGAGCCGGTTGGATTGGAGGGTGTCCTGTCTCTTCATCGACGTCAGCCAATGTCAAGTCGGATGGTTTTCTTACGCCAGTATCCCTCGCGCAGCTTGTTGGCTTCGAAAAAGCGTGGGTGATGCGGTGGTCGTTATCGCGTGGTCCGTTTGTAGGTTCGGGGGGGCTGTGAAAAGTTTTCACAGCACCACACAACCGCGGGAATCGACTGCGCGCGACACGCCGCACCACACCCGCCATCCCTACTGACACCGGACACCACGAGAAGGTCTGCTGCTTCGTCCTACTGCTCTTTCAAGCAGCATCCAGTGTGCTCACCGGAGGCGGCACCAAAACAGTGCTCTGAACATTTGGCATCAAGTCGTAAATCCCTTCCTATTCAGGGAAGGTCTAAATGGAACAGGGGCCCCTGCTAGCGTGGTACATTCATGATGCAGCATTTCACCAAATATTGCCCTACCGTTTATTTGGTGTAAAACGCCTATTAAATTGGGTAAAGCGTCATGGGCACGGGCCACTTTTCATGCAGGTGGATGAACTTTTGGTGCCAAAAGGTCGAGACGATCAGGGCCTTAAGATTATATCAGTCTTGAATAATGGCCTAAACTTATCTTCCGCGTACGGACCTTGCTGGAGGGTTCTTTCTGCGTTCAACTACTTGAAAAGAGTCAAAGTAGATTACCACCATGAGAGGTCGCCTAATATACGCGTATTCGGACAAGAAGTAGAAGAGTTCGGGGCCGTTGAGGTAAGTTAGACGACTAGGGAGTCACTATTGTAATCCTGAGTCTAGATTCAATTGGAATGTCACATAAGACTGATCTGTGGACTACGTCGACTCTCTGCACACGTGGCCAAAGTGTGATTTCGGGAAGCTCAAGGCTCCTTGTCATTCACAAACCTTCTTCGGCTCATCACCAGGGGACAAGGGTATATACTCTTGAGCTATCATGAGCTGAACACCCTCAGACACGGACTTTCGATTGATCGTATGGTTATTATTAGCAATTCACAAAACCTAAATTGAAGAGAGACGATCATGGTTCGAAGGTAAGATTCCGGTGGAGCTCAGCATAAAACGACTTTGAGAGCACAAAGAGCCTTCCGGATGCGTATTGTCGAATTCTTTGACTTCGATGAGATGCACTCATGGTTCACAAAGCCTGGTGCTGTCAGAGACCGATGGTATTCGTAGACTTTCTGAAGGAGTCTCCCAGCATGCACCAAGGCCACGCTCGGCACTGACATCCGTGGATGTGGAGAACGAAGAAAGTAATTTCAGATCCGCAAATGACCGATACAAAGAGGATTCATTTGGGAGCTCAACGACGATGTTATAGTCTTGACTCATGCACCCATGCCGTAACTCCAGAATCGTCAAAGGACCGTCACTTCCCACCAAAGATTTGCCGAGGTCGTGTCTTATCGAAGTTAAGGCCCCGCTTCGGTGTTGTCGGAAGGTTTCTGGTTGTCTCGGGCAAAGCCGCGTTGTAATTGATGGCATCTCAGGGATTACCATCACTCGTGACGCGTGGCCAGAATATGAGTAAAGCTTCTGGGACACGAGAAACATGTCAGACAATTTGCCCGTGTCTTTAGATGGCCGCCCAAACTACATAAGAAGTCGAACACGCCCGCGTCGTAACAATCATTCAGAACATCTGTGTATTCTCCCGGCTTCAGTACCAGACTCAGGTTCTCTCCCACTACTAAAACTCAACTTGCAATCTCGCATTACAATGCGGCCCGACGTTTTCGTGCTCTTCACAGCCTTCCTAGGCCCCGCAGCTGCCTACCGAAGGACATGCAGTCATACCGGGAAGGGTGAAGGGTGGTACATCATCAGAAGAGGCGACAACTTTAACGCCGTTGCGGCCGATTTTTGCACTTCAACAAACGTCCTCACGGAATGGAACCATATCAGCACGATCACAGATAACATGGTCAACACCAAAATCAAGGTGCCTTGCAGATGGAACGCTGGCAAACAGCGCGACTGCCTAAAAGACCAGAAGAGTAGCAACGGCTGGTACCACATCGTGTCTGGCGACGAATTGAAGGATATCGCATACGACTTCTGCACGACATCGGGATCACTGGCGGGCATGAACGGAATATCAAACCCGGACTACATCAAGGCCAACACGGACATCGTTGTGCCGTGCAGCTGGAACTAAGTCAGAAGGTGGGAGTGAAGGCTGAAGAATGCCACGGGCCAATCGGTACGGTCAACCGCCATCAACCAACTGATGCAGAGGTGCCGTAGCCAATGCTTCCTGGGGATCAGCGTGGGAAGGGTTGGATGTTGTGAAGCTTTCAAGGGTTCTATCAAGAGGAACTGACATGTGGCCTCGTGTCCTTGGCCTTGCTCTTTTCCTTCCTGTAACTAGCTAGTTAGCTAACACAAGGCTTTATACTTGCCCTTAATGACGTAGAACCAGCTCGCATCCAGTCTCGGTAACCATCGATTCCGTCGCAAGGTGCTAAGGCAGTGACTTCTGGTGTCGAGGACATCCCCGGCTTTTAGTGGAGGAGGAATAGGCCTGAACGGGAGAAGTGATAGTCCGGTCTGTTTCTGAGGTGAGTTTTGCCTGACAGTAGGTGAGTAACATCAGTAGTATTGGTCCGAAACAGGGCATGTAACATCGGAGTACCAGAAAGTCTTCCTAACGCTGGAGGACTTGGTTGGGAAAAAAATGGGTAAGTAGTCCATCATATGTAACATGTATGATGTTGGGCGTGACGACTTCCGCGTGAGCCAGGCTCGGCAGCAAGGCGCTTGTTGTTTCGTCTGCTGCCGTTATCGAGAGGAGTTTGCCTGCCTCTACCGGATAGAATCGACTGCGGCTATAGCAGCTGAAGAGAGGATGTGTCACGGCTTATGGACCATCGTTATTCACCAGCCACATGGACCTGACTTTTCGGCATTCTCACAGCAATAGATTACTATGCCCGGAATGGTCCGGATGTATTACTTGCTCAACATGAAATCTATTGACATTCATATTCTACGGACAGTGAAGTTGTCTACGGCGCAGGCGCCTTTTCACATGCACGCGGCGCCATCGATACCGAGGACCTTGCCATTGATCCATGCGCCGTCCTGGGAGGCGAGGAAGCAAACAACGCGGGCAATATCGATGGGCAGGCCGACACGATGAACTGGGGACCAGCCGGCGGCGTACTCGTCGACTTCGTCGTCGGAAAGGGTGGCCCCGCCAGGGATGTATTCGCGGCACACGGCATGGTACATGTCCGTCTTGATGCCTCCAGGCGCGACGGCGTTAACCGTAATCTTCTTGTCCCCAAAGTCTATCCGAGTCAGCATTTGCCAGCTGGTCTTGGGAAGATGTATGGAAGTCTGAGAGGCGTTGACAGCGAGAACATACCGATGGCCATGCAGCGGACGAATGTCTCAATAGTACCCTTGGAGCCCGAGTAGACGGCGTGTTTCGGCACGGCCTTGGCCTGACCGGTGATGGAACCCACGAGAATCAGGCGTCCTCCCTCCTCGAGGTGCTTGTATGCCTCGCGGGCGACGAAGAACTGGCCCCTCGTGTTAATGTTGAAGACACGGTCGAACTCCTCGGGCGTGACGTCCTTGACGTGTCCGAAGGAAACGACGCCGCTGTTCGAGCAGACAATGTCGAGCTTGCCCCAGGCCTTCACACCCTGCTCGAAGAGGGAGACAATCTCGTCCACGACGGAGACGTTGGCCTTGATGGCGACGGCGTCGGAGCCGGACTTCTTGATGGCAGCTACGACCTCCTCGGCTGACTCGGAGGAGTTGGCGTAGTTCACGATGACTTTGGCGCCACGGCGGCCGAGCTCCAAGGCCATCTCGCGGCCTATACCACGACCTGTTCCTTGTTAGGGGTGCTAGTGTTGGGCATGGCGAAGGTAAACGGCCTTACCGGCACCGGTGAAAAGTGCGACCTTGCCCTCCAGCGAGGCGGAGGCCAGACCTAGGGGTCCAGGGATGCGGTTGTAGAAACCGGGTTCGACGGTAGAGGTGATGCCAGGCAATTCGATGGTGAGGGAATCAGCGTGGTAAAGCTGCGTGTTATGGAGTGCTGCAATATTGGTGCTGATGGCGTCAAAGTGGTGGCGATGAATCAGGCTGCCGAGTGTGATGAGGGTTAACGAAGCATCGGTGAAGCCGTTCACTATCAATTAAATATCGATTTTCAAATCGTCACCGACTCAATCGCAATAGAGCTGCTCGGATGCCCGTGGAGAGGCCGGCGGACCTGAATGCAGGTCCACACGTGGGGGCACCGCCGGACGTCCGTGAAACCACGACGCCGGCTGAAGCCTTTGTTGCACGGCGCAACTGAGCGGACAGTTCAGCAGAGGCACGTTGACGCAAGACTGCCAATCGCGCAGAGCCATGAAATCAAAATGACCAATGGTGGGCGCATATCGAATGTCCGGCAGCACTTTGTGAAGCGGACATCGTCGCCAGCATCATGTCGGGATGCCCGTCCTTCCTCGTTGGGCTCAATTGAGCTGTGTCTGTTGAGAAAATCAACTGATGCTGACTACTCAAAGACGCACCGCAAGTCGCCCTGCGCCGTTGTCACTTTGGAACACTCGCACAATAACTTTCTTTTTAATTGGCTGCTCTGTTGGCCCCAGATCAACGGCAACCATGACGGGATCAGGCCTGTAGGTCCATCGGGAGCGGCCCCGGCACGGTGCTTTGAGCGCTTACCGGAAACATCCCTGGAGAACAGTAGCCTGGACGACTGCACAGCCAATCGTTCCAGGTGAACAACCAGTTGTGGCCATCCGAATTTGAGTCTTCCGGCCTGATTTCTAAAGATTTTTAGGACTGGCTGCTCTCAGATGCCGAGCTCGCCGATGAAAACATCCCTCAGAGCCAGAGCCAAACGAGGCGGGATACGAGGTTCAGCTTGGAGGCGCTCCAGGCGGTCGCATAGTGGGCCAACAGCCTGCCATCCGGTTGGCGATCTTGGCGGGACGGGACGATATGGGTTGCCGATCCACTAGGCTGAATCATGACTCTCTCTCGAGATTGCGTGGCTTCAGCTGCAGCCTGGTCATGTGCGATTGCTGCCGTTGGTGATTGATCATGCAGATTATTGGGCGGATTGGTGAGGATCGTCTTTGGGTTTTGTCGACTGACTCGGGGAAGCTCTGCTGATGTTGGCGATTCCCGCCTCATCAGATGGCTCAAGCAACTCATATAAACTGATCGAGACCTACCCTAGAGTTCTAGAGTGGACTACTTGCGCAAGATTTCATAAAGCGCTTGCTGAAGTTGGCGTGAGCTGTTGCAGGAAGAGTCAAATGTGCACTGACGGTGACTTCGCTGATCTGGCGGAGATGGCCAGTGTTGCGGTCGCTCATGCCGGAGATACCGGACAATACGCGATCCCTCATTCCGACGGCCGGGTCGGAAGCGCCAACAGGGCTGACGACGCCACAGGTTGGAGAGTCGGCGAGGGAGTAGCGGCCAAGGACGCCCGATGAACGAGAGGCGGACAAAAAATCGGTATCCGAGACGGAGCTATAGTGGTATGTCGGTTGGATGGACGTGGGGTACGATGAGTTGCCGAAATGCGTGTGCTTGTCAATGACCTCCATGGGGGTGAGGCCCGTATCAGAGAGCTCAGGGGGCATTGAAGTATCTACGGGGTGGGTGTTAGTCTGCTGATGCTGATTTTGGGAGGGAGAGATAGACCAGGTAGCTCTGCAATTGTGGTGTCCATCATTTCGGACTGTGATACGAAAGGCAGAGTTGGGACGGAAGGAGAGCGTGCTGGGTGTCCCACTGCGGCATCAGCGTTGGAGGGCATCTCTCCTACCGTAGTGAGGGTGGGAGCTTTATCTTCGGTCGGCTGGCCCCTGATCCAGGAGAGGATACGGGTGCCGTTATAGTCGGTGCGGGCCCCCTGCTTGCGAAGCGTACGCCTGCGCCAGAGGCAGAAGCCGACGAGGAACGCACCGAGGGAGACCAGCCCCAGGACAACACCCAGAGTTGGGCCGACCCATTCTGGCAGGCCGCTGCCACCCCGGGAATCGTCACTGGCGTTCTTTCCATCGCCCCCTGGCTCAATTGTCGGTTGGTTGACCTCGGTCACTCTAGGGTAGGGATACCAGGTTTGAATCTTCGACGTCGGGTATGGCGTCATGAAGATGTCAGCCAGATTGTCGTCTGACCACCCTGACGGGCTCGGAGTCGTCAAGGTAGCTCCTCCTGCCGCACTGCCGCCGATGACGTCCCTGACGACGGTGGGGACACCGTAATCAGCGTACCTCTCCGGGTCGTAGCCGTCCATCCACTGGCCACTGGTGAGGTTGTAGATCTGGATGAGACCAGCAAGGCACTCGAGGTTATCGCCAGCCTCGGAGGTCATTCCGCCAATGACCATCATCTGGTCGGGATAGGGCATAAAGCATTTATGCCCGTTCCGACCGTAACCCGGCCTACCCTCACTGAGCATGGTCCAGGTAAAGGAAGGCAGGGACAGGACCCAGACCTCATCGTTCATCTCCACCTTGGGGTCCACGCCGGGATAGCCTCCATAGTAATAAATGTTGAAGCTGGAGCGGTCTTGCGTTGAAGCCACCACGGCACATGCTCGCGTGCGTGCTGTCGGGCCCTCCGAGGTGGCTTGCCTGTACCAGGTGTTGTTGGCGATATCGTAAACTTCTATCGTACTCATGAACTCGTCGCCTTCCACCCTCTATGTACCTGTTAGCTTTACCTTGTGGATGGAGGCCGTAAATACATACGCTCTGGGTTGGATTCTCCGACTGGCGGGCGCTTGTCAACCAGTCCGGGTAGACGACTCCTCCGATAACCACCAGGATGCCCTGTTCACCCACGGGAACCCAGACCACCTCAGGGTTCGCCCGGCTCTTGACCCCGCCCGGCAAGGTATTGTTCGTCCACACAGGGTCTGTCTGGATCGCCATGTCCAGAGTGAGAAGGGTATCCGAGCTGTTGAGAGCGTTCTCGGTGAGGTTTATATTTCGTTGAAACACTGGCCCCCAGTTTGGTGCTCGAAGTCCACCGTAGTACCATGCCATATTCTCGGACGGTGCGCTGACTGCTCCACCGTAGGCGACGTACCGCGTCATACCACCCGGAAGGGTGTTTGAGACGAAGCCTGGTTCGAACTGATCCCTCACAGAGCCGTATTGGTAAGCCTGGTAGGTCAGGGCATCATCCGCGCGAGGGGATGGGAAGGCATCTGTCTTCTTGACCAAGCCTCCGTAGAGCGACAGTTGAGCGTCGTTCACGAACATGGCTCCGTCATAATAGTTGGGTGCGTCGTTGTTGGCATTGCCAATACCGCCGCGGGCTTTGGATATCGTCCCGAAGAGCGCCGTCAAGTTGTCAGACGACTGGAACGGGCGGCTGAAGTTGAGAGTATACATGAGGCCGAGGGGGTTTTCTAGCCGGCCATCAGCGCAAGATGATCATCAGCATGAGCATGACGGTAAAGAGATAACGCCACCGACCTTGTTGTTCTGGGGCTCCATATTCACCATTCGAAAGCCCTTGGCTCCAGTACAGAAAGCCACCGTCGAGGTATAGTGTGTCTCTGACAACGCCAGCTATGCGGAAGATGAGCGACGTGTCACCGGAAGACTCAGTCGTCACAACAAGACATACCTCTTGGTTGCGCCCATAGACACATCGAAGCATTGACTTGATCCCCAATCCACCCCTCAAACTGACCGAACGCCACCCTGGCGAAGGCGACGAAGCAGACGGCCAGCATGTGAGCCATGGTGCTGAGAAGTCCCTGGTGCGCACTGCGAGGGTTTGAACCAAGCTACATGCGCCTGATGCTGTGCAGGTGGTGATCAGAAACCTAGATGGCCAATCGAGGTCGAATATTCCGAGCTGGATTGCTGCTGTCAACCGGGCGACCAGAGAAGAGACGGCTCACCGTTGACCCCTTGCCCTGGGTCCCCCGTTGGTACGGTGTTTCTGATCGGACCTGTGGAAGCCGACTCGGGCCGTTGAGAACACTAGGATGCGACCAACGGGTGGGAAAGAGTGCTCGGTAGATGGCCTCACGTCACACGGAAATACATGCCGGGAGCATCCAAGCGGCCATATCCGCACATCGGACTGCTGGAGATTGAACAGGCCTGGAGACGGTTGTGACAGACCATGACAAGTCGCTTAACCCAGGCCACCCCGCCGGAGATGGCGGTTGTTGGAGGGCACGGAGTGCTCGTCGATCGCATTGAGCAACAGAGAGTTGTTGGACATGGAACATGACGACCAACGAGAGCAGCTCATAATCTCGGCAGCAGGTTTGATGGACCGTAGCCTGCAGGATAAGGTAAGGTCAGGTTGGGAGCCTTTGGACGAAAACCCTTGGCCAACGTGAGCGTCGGCAGATGAAGAAACGGGCAGGGCCGAAAAGCGCTCGCATGAGTCGAGTCAAGACAACCAACCTACCCTTGCGATTGCCGTGCTTGAGGTGCAAGGCCCCGGCCGTGCGTTGCGGAAGTCACGGGACAGTAGCTTCGCTTCTGAAGGATAAGACCGATGTGGGTAGGGTGGGGACAGGACGAAAAAAAAACATCACCAGCGAGAACGAAACTTTTGAAATCCGAAGCTACCAACAGCTCCAGAACACGCTCCAAAAGGTCAATTGGATAGCCTGCTGCCCGTCGTGAAGCCCATAGCGACGCCGGCACCATGGCGACCCCGTGGCCCGAGGAACACCCCTGGCCAACTCCCTTCCGAGAGCACGCCACGAAATTGAGCAGATACCTACAGGCAGCACTGAAGTCTATCGACAGCGCAAACGGACAACTTATCGAACCTCAAAGAGTCAGAGCTGCGTTCATTGGGGCTCTGACGCTCGTCGCCAAGTTGCAGAACATTCCCGACCTCGAGAACATCCGCGACGCGATTGCAAACCTCCATACCGAAACCAAAACCGCCAGCGAGAATGCTATCCGAGCCACGAACAACCTCCGAGAAGAACTAAACAATACAAACAAGTCAATGCAGCAGAACACCACCGGTATCAAGGAGAATACAGCCGCCGCGAGGGCAGCCAACGCCGTCGCCAAGGAGGCACTGGAGGCGAACAAGATGACTCTCAAGATGGTCAGGGATGCGAAGACACTAGGACCGATGAATCCAGGCAGCATCGCACGCACATATGCCAGTGTAGCCGCCAGGGGAGGACTAGCAGTTAGCATGCATAACCCACAGAACCACAGAACGTCCCACGTACAGACCCTGCGTGAGATCATTGTGAACATCAGAGACCCAATCACCATCACCAACCTCAGAGCCATGGGCCCCCGCAGCCTCAAAGCCCACGTAGACCGCGCCATTGAACAGAGCAGTAACGAGAACATTGACAAACTGAAGGTAGCATCGGCTAACCAGCTGAAGAGTGGCGACTTGAGCATCAAAACAGCCACGATAGCAGACATGGAAGCGCTCCGCCAGTTCGCTGGGGACTGGGAACATCGCATCGGCAACGGCGCCTCGGTACGGATCCCGACTTACGGCATATTAGCACACGGCATACGAACCAGCTCCATGGACATGGACAACTTTGCACAACTGAGCGACGAGCTGCTACAGGACAACAGACCGTTCATCCCTACCGCGGAGATCAAACACATCGACTGGCTGACCCGGTCCGCCCATACGAAGTCCGCATCCACTATTGTCGTGGAATTCTCCAAGGCGGAGGACGCCAACAAGATCATCGACGAGGGCCTCATCTGGCAAGGCGAAATTTTCCAATGCGAACGATACGACAGACAGTGCCGCCTGAGGCAATGCTTCAGATGTCATAAATATGGCCACATAGGAACCCAGTGCAAGGCACCCCTAGCATGCGGCTACTGCGCGCAAGAGCATGCAACCCGAGAGTGTCCCTCCAAGAACGACGCGGCCACGCCCCGGAAGTGCGCCGTGTGTGACGGCAGCCACGAAGCATGGCACGGCCAGTGCCCGGCCAGGACACGAGAAATGACCAGAATCAGGGAAGCCTACAAATCACGACCAAAGTACCACCCGGAGAACATCTCGATCACGACATCCACGGCAACCGAAAGTCAACCCCGAACGGCGACAAGGATCGGCGACCAGTCCTGAACCAGGCCAACCCCAAGGAGCGCGTCGAACCGCAGCAGATCGCCTGTGAAGAAAGTACAGAAGAGAGCGAAACCATGCAATCCAAGAAAAGGATGAGAACCTTCGAAGACTTGATCAGAGTCGCCTGCGACGATGCCAGGCCGAAACCGCATCATAGTACGACCCCGACGGGCTCTCGAAGCCATAGACGGCAACATTCAGCCGACACACGACAGCAACAGAATGGAAATCGTGGACGACAACGAATGATCACGCAAAACACGCTCACAATACTACAGTACAATGTTAGAAAATCGAAAGATACGGTGATGGCCACGCTCCTCCGCGACCCCAGGATCGATAACTACGACATCCTCGCCATCCAGGAACCGTGGAAGAACCCATTCAGCGACACGACACACCACCCAGCAAAGGCCAGCTGGGGAGGCAAAGGATACACCAAACGAACACTGCAACGACTAGAGAGACTACAGGCCAGAGCTGCAAGGGTAATGAGCGGTGCCTTCAAGGCGACGTCATCACCAGCACTAGACATCGAAATGCACCTCCTCCCTATTGAACAGCAAATCCGCAAACACAATCTACTCTCAATTGGGAGAATAGGCGGTACGGCCAGCCCGCAGCCGTCCAGCACCCCACACAGAAGGAAGGAGAAGATAAGCCCCAGAGAAACCATCAAACAGGAACTGCAGCAAAGGCCATCTCCGGACGGCAGGCAGCACGAAAAGATTGAACCCTTTGTCGTCCCGCCCTGGTGGCAGGGACCACAGGTGTACATCGAAGATGACATGGAAACAGCCCAGGAGGAGCATCGGAGACAACAACGGCGCGAGACAGGCGCGATCCATGTTTACACAGACGGAAGCGGAATCAATGGCCGGATCGGCGCAGCAGCAGTCTGCACAACGACCGGTGAGACCGAGACCGCATACATGGGAGCAGACACAACATCGACGGTCTACGCCGGGGAACTCCAAGGCATCATACTGGCACTCCAGGTAGCCCAGGCGGACAGGACAAGAGGCAACAACAGGAGCAAGCTGCTGATCTATACCGACAACCAAGCAGCCATCAGATCATCAGCCAGACCCAAGGGCAAGACAGGAGCATACTTGCTCAGGGACATAGCTCAAAGGATACAGGAGCTCAACAGCCAAGGCCTCCCGACGGAAATCCGATGGATACCAGCACACACAGGAATCCAGGGAAATGAAGACGCAGACATAGCAGCAAAGGAAGCCACCGGCTGGCGAGAAAACGGGCAGACAGGCCCGACAGCAGACCTGCCAGGGGAACTCTACTCCCTCCAATCGACACTCAAGACATGGGCACACAAGGAAGCCAGCAGAGCATGGCAAACTAAATGGACGTCGGAGACGAGAGGCAGGACCTCCTTCCGGTACACACCAAAGCCGACCAAGAAGATCCTGCAACTCCACGACGGGCTGATCAAGCGACAGAGCGCCATCCTGGTGCAGATGCGCACTGAGAAGATCGGCCTCAAGAAGTTCCTCTTCAACCGAAGAGTCCCGGACATCACGGACGACAACTGCCCCTGCCGAGAAGGACGACAAACGGTGTCGCACGTCCTGCTGCGATGTCGCCGATTCCGACAACTCCGACGCCAGGAACTAGGAGCCATTCCAGGACGACACGACCTCCGGGCCTTGCTGAACAAGCGCCAAGCAGCCGCAAAAGCCATCAGATTCATGGAACAGACCGAGATCCTTGGGCAATTCAGGATCGAGTCGCAACCCAGACAAAGCTGAGCACTGGGGGGAGACTGTAGGTACGCAGAACCGGCACAGGGGGTATCGCGCCCCGACAGAGCCTAAGACGTAGTTTGGATTAGTAGAAACCGCGATCTACACGAGGGTGACAGCCAAATGTAGACAGAGGTTGAAGAGCAGAAGCGGGAAATTTGGGGACAGCTGGCCGAATGGTTTGGCATTCGGCGAAGTGGGGCACTTGGATTCACATTCGAGCGCGTCGGCTGTCGGCTAAACCCCGCTTACCGGGCATAGCCGCTGACTAAGATAGCGGCCACATCCGTGTAGGAAATCAAGTCAAGTCAAGTCAAGATACTCACCATGATCACGGTGAGAGATCGTGAGAACATCCACCACGCCCGGTGACACGATCCGCTCAAGGAAGGAATGAACGAGTATAAGTAGGAGGGCATTTCTGGACTTGTAGATACATTTCTTTCCCACGACAGTGATCAATCTAAGTCTTACCTTGCTTCCATTGTAAGAGTGCGCAACGCCTTACGACACCCTCAGTGCTCAACCGCCACAACCTGAACTTCTGCTTACAGTAAACCCCTACCCCTCTGACTGTTCCTCGCCGGAAGAATAGCCAGGTCGTAACATCTACTTTCTCGTAATGTATTTTCCTGAGTGCCTTCTGGATGACTCGACTCTTTTAGTTCCTTACTGCGTAATATTCTTCCTAACTTTCCTTGGTCTGTTGCTGACTGTATGCTTGTCTCAGTTGTTTAGTTTTCGCTAGGATCCTGGTGTATTCCTCGTTCTACCCTTCTTTTGATCTTGGTGAGTGGATCTTAGTGGGCACTCTATGCTCTATGGTATTGGAGATGGCTTGGACTGTTTCTTTGATGTATCTGTCGAGGCCTGTCTTTATCCTGGGCCTTTTCAGGCTGGGAAGTATGCGTCTGAGAGTCTCCTTGAATATGACTTTGTTGATTACCTTCTAGTTTCGCCTCTCTTATAGTTATAGCGTTATGACTGCTAGGTTGAGGGAAGTAATGATAGGAAGATAGTCTGAGTTGTAGTTAATATTATCTTCTATCTTATATCTGATTAGTATATTGGCGACTCTTATAGTGGTGAGATAGAGGTTGATAGTTGTGTGACGATCTCCTTATTTATATATAATTGTTCCTGGGGGTAGCTGGCTGGTTAGGTCGAAATCGTCTATTAGTTCGATTAGTTTGTTTGCTTTAATGTCTGGTGATCGGATATTGCTTCCTCCCTAGATCTCGTGGTGTAGGTTGAAGTCCCCGACTGCGATTTGTTCTATGTGTCTATTGTCCTCGAGTGTGGCTCTCAGCCGGTATAGGGCTCTTGATCTGGCCATATCCTGTTGAGTCGGGTGATAGATATTGTATACGGTGAGGTGTGTTTCTAGATTGCCTCTAGTAATTAGAATAATACTATAAAGATCTCTGTTATTCTAACGAAAAGACTACTTTGAATGGTTGAGCCTCTTATTAACGAAAAAGTATACCCTTGCAGGGTATCCTCCCTTACTAGCGGGATAGTAGAGGTAGAACCGGTCCTTTACTGGTGTTACGACCTGGCTATTCTTCCAGTGAGGAACAGTCAGAGGAGTAGGGGTTTCTGTAAGCAGAAGTTCAGGTTGTGGCGGTTGAGCACTGAGGGTGTCGTAAGGCGTTGCGCACTCTTACAATGGAAGCAAGGTAAGACTTAGATTGATCACTGTCGTGGGAAAGAAATGTATCTACAAGTCCAGAAATGCCCTCCTACTTATACTCGTTCATTCCTTCCTTGAGCGGATCGTGTCACCGGGCGTGGTGGATGTTCTCACGATCTCTCACCGTGATCATGGTGAGTATCACGATTGCCACCGTGAGAATAATGGCGATTCTCACGATCACGTGGGTGATCGCACATACGAGACTTTGCCGGGAAGATATTGATTCGAAGATCCGCGACCCGATGTACTGAACTCTTTGCTGAACGACCTGTTGTTGTTTCTCTATTTGAAAGTGGGTGTGGAGGCGCGTTAGCTGCCGCCATGGCGGAGCCAATGGGGACCGAGATCATGGTGGAACCCGACGCCCCCTTTCCGTCGCCTCCAACGAGGCGATCCGGACGGGTGGTGAGACCACCCACCAAGGTCAGAGACGCGGCACGACAGCTCCACAAAAACCCGACCGAGGGGACCGAAAAAGCGAAGAGAAACACGCGAACGGCGACGCGGACGACACCGAATGACGACGACACCGACCGACCGACCGAGAGGAGAAACAATGGCAGCCAAGATGGACGGACGATGCTGCAGATGGCGCTGGAGCTCCTGGGGCAGCTCCGACTGGAGGTCAAAGGACTGAGACAGGACGTGATGGATCAGAGAGAGATCATTGAAGGACAGCAAGATATGATCCGCGAACTGGCCCGACAGCTGAAAGACACGAAGAGACAGATGGGCGAGGAGCTGAAGCAGGGCCGCGAACAACTCGAAGCCATCGCGACGCGCGTCATGGAGCCCCGACCCCTGTCCTACGCGGAAGTCGCGCAAACGCTGTCCGCGTCGCAAGCCGACACCGCCATAACGAACCCGGCCCAGCGCACAACAGCGTCGAGCGCCACCGAATTACTCCACTGCACGATCGACACATCGAGGACCGACGATGAGCGAGCGGAAGAGATCACACCGGGCGCCATCCGCACTCTAGTAGAGGGCGAGGTCAGGGCAGAGCAAGACCGACCCAACTGGCGATGCCTTGCCGTGATCAAGGACCCGAAGAAGCCCCGGATCAGGATTGCCTGCAGAAACGAGGAAGAACACAAAACGATCAAGCGGCTAGTCGAAGTCAAGCTCCCCCGGGGAACCCGAATGCTGCGAGACGATCTCCACCCCATCAAGGTCGACCACGTGAACCGCACGGCGGTGCTGGACGAGACAAACAACATCCGCGTCGGGGCGACCGAGGCGATTGGCAGAGAGAACGATGTCCAAATTGCGAAGATAGGCTGGCTCAGCGACAGACAAACCTACAAGGCCCATGGGTCCATGGTGATCTACCTCACCAGGGCGTCCGACGCGCGACGACTCTTGACGGATGGATACGCGTATGCGGGGGGAGAGTCCGGGAAGACGGCGGTCTTTGAATATCGAGACCGCCCCGAACAGTGCTACAACTGCCAGCGGATAGGAGACGGCCACAAAGCCTACCAGTGCACTAACCCCCAGGTGTGCGCGAGATGCGCCAAGGAGGGCCACCACCACGGAGACTGCCACGAGACCATCCTCAAATGCGTTCCCTGCGGAGGCCCGCACCCATCATTCAGCCGAAACTGCAGGAAGCTCTACCCATCTGTACATGAGTAGCACATTCCGGATGATCCAGCTCAATGTTCGAAAACGCGGCGAAGTACACGACAGCCTCATGAACGACGAGGAAATCCAGGATGCAGCGGTGCTGGCCATCCAGGAACCGCAGGCCCGGCTGATCAAGGGGAGGCTTCTGACGACCCCGATGGGACACCACAAATGGACAAAGATGGTGCCCCGGACATTTGCAGAAGGGCGATGGGCGATCCGAAGCATGCTTTGGATAAGGAAAGACTTGGAGGCGGAACAGGTGCCGATTGATTCCCCGGATATGACGGCGGCGTTGATACGGCTACCAGGACGACGGGTGTTTGTGGTGTCGGTCTATGTGCAGGGGCAGGAGCCTCGGGCGCTGCGGGAGACGTGCGAGCGCCTACGGAACGTGATCGCGGATGCCAGGCGGGGCACAGCGGACGTGGTGGATGTGGTCATCGCTGGCGATTTCAACCGCCACGACCAGCTATGGGGAGGAGACGACGTATCGCCGGTGAGACAAGGCGAAGCAGACGACATCATCGACCTGATGAGCGAACTCTCCCTCTGCAGCATGCTTGCAAGGGGTACGAAAACATGGCAAGGCGGCGACGACGAATCGACCATCGACCTCGTCCTCGCGTCGGAGGAGCTGGCCGCGTCGGTGGTCAAGTGCAAGGTGCACGAGACAGATCACGGGTCGGACCACCAGGCCATCGAGACTGTCTTTGACGTATCGGTGCCGGCACCGAAGCCTCAGGAGAGGCTCCTGTTCAAGAACGCGCCATGGAAGGAGATTAACACGCGGATCGCAACAGCACTGGAGAGGGCCCCGTCCGGAGGAACAGTACAAGAGAGGACAGATCGACTCATGGCGACAGTGCAGGATGCGGTACAGGCTCTAGTACCGAAGGCCAAACCAACGCCATACGCAAAACGGTGGTGGACGTCCGACTTGACCCAACTCCGACGCATCCACACCTTCTGGCGAAACCGAGCGACGGCCGCGCGACGAAGAGGACGAATCGGCGCCGAGCTTGAAGACAGGGCGAAGGCGGCGGCGAAGCAGTACCACGATGCCATTCGACAACAGAAGAAGACGCACTGGAACGACTTTCTGGCGGACAATGACAACATCTGGAAGGCGGCGAAGTATCTGAAGTCGGGCGACGAGACGGCATTCGGCAAGGTCCCACAGCTGGCGCGCGCCGATGGCACGCACACCACCAATGGCGCAGAGCAGGCCGAAGAACTTCTGACCATCTTCTTTCCGCCCCTACCAGAGGTCATCGAAGAGGAAGGCGAGAGACCGCAACGCGACTCACCTGTCACCATGCCGGAACTCACCATGGAGGAAGTGGAACGGCGACTGTTCGCGACCAAGTCATGGAAGGCGCCAGGCGAAGACGGACTGCCGGCCATGGTCTGGAAGCAAGTATGGCCAGCCGTCAAACACAGGGTGCTCGAGATCTTCAGCGCATCGCTGGAGGAAGGCGTGCTGCCCAGTCAGTGGAGGCACGCCAAGATCATTCCGCTCAAGAAGCCAGGCAAGGCGGACTACACGATCGCGAAGGCGTGGAGGCCCATCTCGCTACTTGCCACGCTCGGCAAGGTGCTGGAGTCTGTCGTTGCGGAGAGAATCTCCCATGCGGTCGAAACACACGGGCTTTTGCCCACGAACCATTTCGGAGCGCGCAAGCAGAGGTCAGCGGAGCACGCCCTGGTGCTGCTGCAAGAACAGATCTATGCAGCATGGAGGAATCGTTGGGTGGTCAGCCTCGTGAGCTTCGACGTGAAAGGGGCTTACAATGGAGTATGCAAGGAGAGACTGATCCAGAGAATGAGGGCGAGGGGCATCCCCGAGGTCCTGCTCCGCTGGGTGGAAGCATTCTGTTCGGATCGGACTGCGACAATTCAGGTCAATGGCCAGACGTCAGAGGCTCGGAGCCTGCCTCAGGCCGGACTACCGCAAGGATCGCCACTGTCACCGATTCTCTTTCTGTTCTTCAACGCGGACCTCGTGCAACAGAAGATTGACTGTTACGGGGGAGCCATCGCCTTCGTCGACGACTTCACAGCATGGGTCGCTGGCCCAACCACGCAAGACAACCGCAAAGGGATTGAGGCGATCATCGAGAAGGCGCTGGACTGGGAGAGGAGAAGCGGCGCAACGTTCGAAGCGGACAAGACGGCGGTCATCCATTTCACGCGGTGGGCCAAAAGGTCCGACTCGGAACCCTTCACCATCAAGGGGCAGACGGTCGAACCCAAGCAGCACGTCAAGATCCTCGGCGTGATCATGGACATCGGACTCAGGTACAGGGAACACATTGCAAGGGCGGCAACCAAGGGATTGGAGGCCGCGATGGAACTGAAACGACTGAGAGGCTTGACGCCGGCGACGGCACGGCAGCTGTTCACGGCCACCGTGGCCCCGGTGGTGGACTACGCCTCGAACGTCTGGAGACACCGCTGCAAAGATCGAGTCGCGGCAGCAGTCAATCGGGTGCAGAGGGTCGGGGCGCAGGCGATTATCGGAGCGTTCGCAACGGTCGCCACGAGCGTGGCCGAAGCGGAGGCCCATATCGCCAGCCCCCAGGAACGATTTCTGCGGAAGCTCATCAAGCTCTGGACGGACCTCCACACGCTGCCGGAGACCAACCCGCTCAGGAAACTGACCAAGCGAATGCGCAAATTCCGACGATTTCACCGCTCACCGTTTTACGAGCTGGCCACTGCACTCAAGGAGGTACCGACCGAAGACCTGGAAACCATCAACCCCTTCACGCTGGCGCCCTGGACGGATCGCATCGAGACCATCACCGACGATGGTGAGGCGGAGTGCTGGTTTGAGGCCAGACACGATGGATCCGTACGCATCGCGGTGAGCAGCTCCGCACGGAACGGCCTGGTGGGCGTGGGTGGTGTTGTCGAGACCCCAACGACCGGAGAAGAAGGCTCGAGACTTGAGAAGTTCTCGTTTACTCTCGGCACGAGGGCCGGACAGAACCCGTTCTCGGGAGAACTGGCAGCCGCAGCGTATGCGCTGAGGTTCTTACCGAGACTCAGCAACCGAAAGGTCATCCTCGCGACGAGCAACAAGGCGGCGGTGCTGACTCTCCGGAATCCCCGCCAACAATCGGGGCAAGAGTACGTGCGATGCATCTACGAGGCCACCGAACGACTGCGGGAAGATGGGAACACAGTGTCTGCCGTCTGGCTCGCCACGAGTCTTGAGGACGGTCTGTTGAAGGCGGCCAAACAGGAAGCGAGGAAAGCAAGCCAACTCGACGCTACGCCCCCAGAACAATTCCCCAAGATGCGATCCACGGTCCTCGGCACCGCTAAGACAAAGCTACGCCCGGAGAGGCGCCTGCCGGACAATGTCGGGAAACACTCCAAGAAGATTGACACGGCCCTTCCGGGCAAGCACACGAGAGAACTATACGACACACGGACTTGGATGGAGGCAACCACCCTCGCTCAACTCAGAACGGGCATGTCGAGACTGAACGAGTCTCTCTTTCGAATCAAGGCAGTGCCCTCAGACCAATGCGCATGCGGACAAGCAACAGAGACGGTGGAGCACTTTCTCCTCAGATGTGCGCTATGGACAACACAACGCACTGAGATCCTTCAATACACAGACACGCAAAGATACAATGTCTCTTTCTACCTCGGAGGAAAAACGGCATCCGATGGACCAGACTGGAAACCAGACATGAAAGCAGTCCGAGCTACGATACGGTTCGCCAAGGCAACAGGCCGACTGGACAATACGTGACCCCAGAACTGGGCCCAACACGTCACCCACCCACTAACCCCACCTCGTGCCACAAACAGCAAGCGCCGCTTCAGTCGCTGTAGATAGGACTCTGGACACTTGGAGAATCACCTTCAAGCCTGCCTGCTAATACAAATAAACCCACGAGACACCAGCGAAGGAAGGAAATCAGGAACGCAAGGGCGGAAGGAGCATCGAACGTATGGGCTGTTGAGACGTGGAGCATCCCGAAGGAAGAGACCATGTACATAGCAGACAGTGCCTTATTGGCCCGCTGGCCACCAGGCGTAATAAACTTGTGTGTGTGTGTGGGTGATCGCTGTCACGGCCCGCGCGTGCCTGCTTAGTCACTTGCGGGGTCATTTCCTTCTTGCCCTGGGGGGGCATGTCGCAACCTGTGCCCGTTGGTTGTTACAACTGGGTGGTGTGTCGTGTCGCTGAATAGATTCTTCTATGGTTCCTGGATAGTAAGGATATTGTAGTTATTAATCCTGGGGTCGCGGAGGAGTATAGCTATTACTGTATCTTTTGATTTTCTAATATTGTACTGTAGTATTATGAGTGTGTTTTGCATGATTATTCGTTGTCGTCTATGATTTCTATTCTGTTACTATCGTGTATTAGCTGAATGTTGCCGCCTATGGCTTCGAGAGCCTATCGGGGTCATACTATAATGCGCTTCGGCCTGGTATTATTATAGGCGACTCTGATTGTGTCTTTAACATTCTTATTGTTTCTTAGATTATATAGATTCGCTCTCTTCTGTACTTTCTTTACAGGCGATCTACTGTGGTTCGACTGTACTCCTTGGGGTTGGCCTGGTTCTAGGACTAGTCGCCTGATCCTTATCGCCGTTTGGGGTTAACTTTTAGTTGCTGTAGATGTCGTGATTGAGATATTCTCTGGGTAGTACTTTGGTTGTGATTTATAGGCTTCCCTGATTCTGGTTATTTCTTGTGTCCTGGCTAGGTACTGGCTGTACTATACTTCGTGGCTGCTGTTACACACGGCGTACTTCTGGGGCGTGGCTGCGTCGTTCTTAGAGGGATACTCTCGGGTTATATACTCTTGTATGCAGTAGCCGTATACTAGGGGTGCCTTGTACTAGGTTCTTATGTGGCTATATTTATAATATCTGAAGTATTGCCTTAGGCGGTACTGTCTGTTGTATCGTTCGCATTAGAAAACTTCGCCTTGCCAGATGAGGCCCTCGTTGATGATCTTGTTGGCGTCCTCCGCCTTGGAGAATTCCACGATAATAGTGGATGTGGACTTTGTATAGGTGGACCGGGTTAGCCAGTTAATGTATTTAATCTCTGCGGTAGGGATAAATGGTCTGTTATCCTGTAGCAGCTCGTCGCTCAGTTGTGTAAAGTTGTCTATGTCTATGGAGCTGGTTTGTATGCCGTGTGTTAATATGCCGTAAGTCGGGATCTGTACTGAGGCGCCGTTGCCGATGTGATGTTCCTAGTCCCTAGCGAACTGGCGGAGTGCTTCTATGTCTGCTATTGTGGCTGTTTTGATGCTTAAGTCGCTACTCTTCAGCTGGTTAG
>NW_009276929.1:783405-785098 GCF_000150675.1 Verticillium dahliae VdLs.17
ACTTGTTTGTATTGTTTAGTTCTTCTCGGAGGTTGTTTGTGGCTCGGATAGTATTCTCGCTGGCGGTTTTGGTTTCGGTATGGAGGTTTGTAATTGCGTCGCGGATGTTCTCGAGGTCGGGAATGTTCTGTAACTTGGCGACGAGCGTTAGAGCCCTAATGAACGCAGCTCTGACTCTTTGAGGTTCGATAAGTTGTCTGTTTGCGCTGTCGATAGACTTTAGTGCTGCCTGTAGGTATCTGCTTAATTTCGTGGCGTACTCTCGGAAGGGAGTTGGCCAGGGGTGTTCCTCGGGCCACGGGGTCGCCATGGTGCCGGCGTCGCTATGGGCTTTACGACGGGCAGCAGGCTATCCAATTGACCTTTTGGAGTGTGTTCTGGAGCTGTTGGTAGCTTCGGATTTCAAAAGTTTCGTTCTCGCTGGTGATGTTTTTTTGATGTCGCGAGTGATCCCTGGTGGCTCACTCTGTCTATGCTGGTGATACATCACGTGACTTCTGCCTGCGATGCTCCTTATCCGTTATCGGTAATGCGGGGGTGTCTTCCTTGGCGCGGGACCGCCTGCGCGGCCGTCCCAGCGGCCAGGGTTCCTTGGTCGTTACAGGGGGATGGCGGCACCTTTCTTGGCTATAGCGTCTGCTAGTTTATTACCCGGGATCCCTATGTAGCTAAGGGCCTAGCGGCAGTCTACTGGTATAATAGTACTCCGTGTGGTTTGTCTGAAGTCGAGAATAGCTTCTTGTAAGGAGACAGAGGGTATCCCATTTAGGTACTAGATAACTGAGGTATTATCGAGACATACTGTGATGGCTGTAGTGTGTTAGTCTATATAGTATGAGAGGGCTACTCGGAGTCCTACTCTTGCGCCTTTGGCCTCGGCGTCGAAGACCTCGGCTTTCGGGAGGGATCTACAGCCGGCGTGGGCGGGGATCTTATTATTACCTCTATAGACCATATAGCTAAAACCGGTCTTAAGGTTAGGAGCTTGGGAGCCGTCTGTGAATACTAATAGGTATCCCGGGGGGCGTGTCTTAACCTAAGGGTTAAAGGAGGAAGCTGCTTCCTCCTTCGTTATTTGGGTTGGCGCAGTACAGTAAACCCTGGGGCTTAAGATTAGGCGGGGGAACGTGGGGATGCTAGTAGCGGCGGCCGTTAGTATTATGGGACGCAGAGTTCTTCCCTAGATATATTATACTCGATAGTCCTTAATACGATATACTAGAGGGTATTCCGCATTAAGTATACTAAGCCGAAGTGTGTGTCTGGAGTGTGCTATGTCTAGTAAGAGCTCTATAGACGGGGTCGAGGACTCTCTGAGTATGGCTTCGGTTTGTATAGTTTTCTATATGGGGAGGCTGGCCCTAATGGCGCGGTTAATAACTACTTTGATCCTGTGGATAGAGTCGACGAGACTGTGGTTGACTAGAGGGTATGTGCCCCTCTTCCCGATGGTACTTACTTTCTTATAACTAGGGTACCAGAGTTTGGATGTATAGAGGGCTTTTTGGGAGGACTATAGTGTATGCCGCTTTACGTATGGCTGCTGGGCGGTATACCTCTGAGGACTCTGTTCAGGCCGCCTATATATTGGCAGTGGAATTGCGCCTTATCTGCATGTATCTTAATATGGGTGCTTGTATGAGAGAGTCTTGGTAAGGTATACCCCCTGGCTATCTTTATGGCTGGCGGCGGA
>NW_009276929.1:785198-796169 GCF_000150675.1 Verticillium dahliae VdLs.17
GCGTTATCATATAGGCGGTTAACGTGCATGATAAGCGAGTGGCGCAAACAAGTGAGTGGCGCGGAAGACCGCGACCACGCGATTTTCCCCATTCAAACGCGTTTTTCTCTACCAAGAACAATGGAGTGAACAATTAAAGAGAGTCAATTAATCCTGGCCGTTCAGGCTGTCCAAAATGACCCAAATCTTAAGGTCCGAGCTGCAGCTAGGATCTACAATGTCCCAGAAACGACGCTTCGTCGCCGAATTAATGGTCAGCGCTCACGACGCGATGCCACGCCCAGTTCACGGAATTTGACCGATCTAGAGGAACTGACAATTATCCAATATGTCCTCGACCTGGATGCGCGATCATTTCCTCCCCGGCTTCATGGGGTGGAGGATATGGCCAATCGACTCCTCGCCGAGCGCGACGCGCCCAACGTCGGGAAGCGCTGGGCTTCCAACTTCGTCAGGCGACAACCACAGCTCAAGACGCGCTTCTTTCGGAAGTACGACTACAAGAGAGCCAAATGCGAAGACCCGGACACCATTCGTGGCTGGTTCGCCCTTGTAAGGAACACAATCACGAAGTTTGGCAGTGCGGAGTCGGATATCTACAACTTCGACGAGGCCGGCTTCATGATGGGGGTTATCTCGACAGGCATGGTCGTCACAAGTGCAGACAAGCGTTCAAACACGAAATTAGCCCAGCCTGGCAATCGGGAATGGGTTACGGTCATCCAGGGGGTTAATTCCCAAGGCTGGACGGTCCCCCCGTTCATCATCGTTTCGGGCAAATATCACCTCTCGACCTGGTATGAGAATAGCCCTCTACCACAAGACTGGGTCATCTCCACGTCTGACAACGGCTGGACCACGAACGAGAGAGGCCTGGAATGGATTCAGCATTTTGACGAGTACACCAGGCCTCGCACAAGAGGCAAATATCGCCTCCTCATATTAGACGGCCATGAAAGTCACCACTCGACGGATTTCGAGCTCTACTGCAAGGAGAACAACATTATCACGCTCTGCATGCCTCCTCACTCGTCTCACATACTTCAACCTCTGGATGTTGGCTGTTTTGGCCCGCTCAAACAAGCGTACGGCCGGCAAATCGAGAAGAAGATGAGGGCCGGTACAAGCCACATCACCAAGGAGGACTTCTTTCCGGCGTTTTTGGCGGCATTCCAAGAAGCCATGACGGAAAGGAATATCCAGGGAGGTTTTCGAGGCGCAGGACTTACGCCATTTGACCCTGAATCTGTGGTTTCCCGGTTGGATGTGAAGCCACGAACGCCGACGCCTGTTGAGGGGGTCTCAGAGACACCCGCACCTTGGGTCTCTAGGACGCCGAATAACCCGACTGAAGCGAGCTCTCAGTCTGATTTCATCAAAAGCCGAATATCCCGTCACCAGAACAGCTCGCCGATATCTATTTATGAGGCTGTTGACCGACTTTCGAAGGGGGCGCGGGGAATCATGCATCAGATCGCCCTCCTCAAGTCTGAGAATCGTATTCTTCGAGAGGAGAATGAGACACTCAGCCGACGTCGTAGGGCCAAAAAGACGCGTCTCCGACAGGGAGGGAGTATGACGCTAGCCGAGGGACAGGATCTCCAAGCTCAGAACGAGGTGGGTGTGCAGGTGAGGCAGGAAGCGCGGCAAAGCAGCGGTCGCCAGCCGGGGACGGAAGTGAAGGAACGGCGCTGTGGGGTCTGCGCCAAGACAGGACATAACGCCCGAACTTGTCAGATAGTAGTGAAAATGTCTGAAGAAGACGACTCCAGTTGATTTTAATTGATTCCAGGTGTTATGGTCGACTTGTTGAGGGAGATAGTAGTAGGGTCGCGGGCTTGCGCGCCACTCACTTGTTTGCGCCACTCGCTTATCATGCACGTTATAGGGATTTGAGACTTAGTAAAGCGTATGACCTCTGTCTTATTTGGGTCGAATGTAATAGCGTTAGTAGTACCCCAGTTGACGGTGTCGTTAAGGAGCTTCTGGGCGTAGGCTGTAGTGTCTTTAAGTGTTTTCCCTATATAGAGGATGGTACAGTTATCAGTATACCTAAACCTTCTAGCTTGAGGGCTGATTCTGTACCCAGGCTCGGTATATAGAAGAAAGAGGATAGGGGATATAGGGGAGCCTTAGGGAAGTCTATACTAGAGAGGGGCCGTGGGTGAGGTATATCCTTTGTGCCTTACTCTTACCTGTCTGTCTGACATAAAGGAGAGGACCTATGCAATAAGGTTATCGGGCTAGCCTTATTTACGTAGGCGAACAGAGAGTCGGCCTTTCAGTACTATATTAAAGGCACCTTTAATATCGAAGGTGACTAGTGTAGCCACCTGGTTCCTGTTAATAGCTGCTTCGACGTTATGGGTAAGGCAGCCGACGATATCGTTTGAGGACCTCTTTGGCAGGGCCCTAGTAACTTATGGATTAAGGACCTATTCTGAGATGTATAACCATACTATGCGTCTCGCAATAAGCCTTTCGAGACCTTTGCCTATTGTTAAAAGTAGTGAAATTAGGCGCTAGCCCTTGTGAGAGCTTATATTGCGGTTGGGTTTAGGGATTATAATAGTATCGGTATAGTGATATCGGCGTGGTTGTCTATTGTCACCACGGAATTGAACAAAGTGGATTGATTGTTGTTAAGGTGCAAAATGAGACTTCCAGAAGTCCAAGCGAAGGTAATTGGTCAGAATCCAGCATCGGTAGGAGTCTTACCGGGGCGATAACGACAGAATAAATGCATCAAATGAGGACTCCACATATGGATGAAAGTACTCCTGGGTCACAGGACAGAATCTTGCCTGATCGGCAACACACCCCCTCAGATGGGTAGGCGAGCCTCTCTCTGGCCATCTGAACCACCTGAAGATCAGGCAGATGCCTGTTGAAGGCTTTTGGTAGAGAATTTGGTGCCTTTGGAACGGTTGGCGTTCTCAGGGCAGATGAAGGAAATCGTGCTTGTGAAGCAAATAAGGATGTGTGTAAGTGTTAGGAGAGGTGGGCGAAATTGAGCAAGCTGTTCACTGGTGGACCGCTGGTACGCACTCCATCTGCAGAAGCTTCACGAAGTTCTGATGCTTCTGAGTCGGGAGAATCTTTGTGAGCCCATCGCTCACTATCTTGTCAGTGCTCATCCAGTCCACGGATATCTTCCCCTGTCTGACTGTTTGTCGGATCCAAAGACGATGGATGTCAACATGCTTGAGCTTCGTAGTGGCTTGAGGCCTCTCACTAGTGAGTAACAGCAGCGTTTGGCGGTTATCACAGAACATCTGGATCGGAACCTTGCCATGAAAACGTAGCTGAAGCTCCTTGATCAGACGAAGAGTGGCAAGGTAGTTCCTCGCTGCGACACTGAGGGCCACCAGCTCAGCTTCGGTGCTAGAAGTGACCACGGATCGCTGCTTTGTAGCTTTCCAGTCAATTGGACCTCCAAAGAGCATGGTGGTGTATCCTTGTGAACTAAATCTGGTGATGGGATCATCGCCGAATGATGCGTCGCTCGCACAATACAGCGATGTAGAATGGTCTCCTGATCCTCCGTAGGACAGCGAGAGAGTCCTTGTGCGATAGAGGTAGCGGAGACAGTGGTCTGCTGCAAGGTGATGGAGTTCTGTCGGCCTGAGCAGAGACTCCGCAAGTCTTGAGGCAGCTTTGGCCACATCAGGTCGTGTTGTGGTTGCTGCGTAATTGATGGAACCAATTTTGCGTTGGTATAGTTGAATGGATTCAACAGAGGCTTCGTAATCCTTTGGAGCAGGTGCTGGGTCTGTTGACAGAGGCGTCAAATGGCCTCTGGTGGATGGCTGGAGGTTGAGGTCCTTCATCTTTTCAGTGATGTAGTTCTCCAGAGACAGCCAGAGCTTGCGCTGGCTACGATCTCTGACCACTCTGATGCCTAAGAACCATCTGACCTCGCCAAGTTCTCGCATCTCGAACAGAGACTTGAGCTGGCTCTTCAGCTCCTCGGCCGCTTGGCGATCCTCTTTGCGGTTCATGAGGATGATGTCGTCAACGTAGAAGAACGTGATCATGCCTCTGCCCATGAAGACACAGTTATCTTCCTCGAGAGCCACGAGGCCGATCTTCCGCATAGCCTCGGACAGCAGCTTGTGCCAGAGAAGCGGTGATCGGCGCAAACCGTACAAAGCTCTCTTCAGCTTGAAAATCGTGCGCCTCTGTGGAGCGCCCTTCTTCTGTTGCATCTCCTGCATGAGATCCCAGCCCTGAGGGGCCCAGACGTAGACTGTCTCGTCGAGGTGTGCATTCGGAAAGGCGTTGACGGCATCCAACTGGTGCGTGTCTAGGTCAAACTCTGCACAGATGGCCATCAACGTCCTGAACGTCTTGGCTGCCAGTGTCGACGCGTATGTTTCCATCTCATTCCTGGGCTGTTGGTCTCCTCGTACGCAGAGCCTGGCCTTGAACTTGGTCACGTAGCCGGTGGAGTCAACCTTGTATTTCCAGACCCAGGTCAACCCGAGAACCTTGTGTATTTCCTGGTCGACCGATTCGAAGGGGACTTGCTCGATTGTGTCCATATTTTCAATGGTGTTGACCTCCTGGACGCTTGCTTCTAGCCACTGCTTTTTGTGATCAGAATGAAGCATCTCCTTCCAGGATCTTGGCTCCGCGGGCATATCTGTTCGGAGAAGCGGTTTCTTGTTCGATGGAGTCTGAGTGTGAAAGAATGAGTATTCCATGGTCAAATGTGATGATGGAGGCATTTTCTTGCTGCGGCGGGCTCCTAGAGCCTGGTCGGTGGGGGTGCCGTCTTTGAACTGTGACGGCTTTCTGTCTCTAGCGCTCCTTCGAGTGCCTTGGATTTGTGTTGATGGCGACGGCTGTGGGGCTGGTGCCACTGATGGTCGGGCCTCCACAGTCTCTGTCTCGTCTTCAGCTGAACTTTGATCAGCTGGTGTGTGTTGAGGTGTTGATTCAGGGCTCCGAGCTACTTCGATAGTGTCTTCAATAGCCTCTTCAGTCACTTGAATGGTGTCTGGCACGGGGATCGTGTCTTCCACAGCATCTTCAGCCCCTTGAATGGTGTCTATTACGGCATCTTCCACCCCCTCAGAGACAGCTGGCTGGCCTTGTCCAGTCTCCGTCTCTGGAGTTGGACGTGGTGACGGCAGGACATCATCTCTGCTGGCTGTGTGACCTTCCCGGGGTCGCAGTATCTCCGCGTTGATCTTTCCTCCAAGTTGGAATGTCCGGGCTTTCTCGAACAGGTCGATGGTGGCAACATCGAACTCGTCAATGTCCAGTGACGAGTTGAAAGGATTCTGGGCGTCCGCAACGGGCACGTCCCAAGCCTGGAATTCGTCCTGTAGAATTGGCTTTGGGGATTGGGCGTCCTTGAAAACTGTGGACTCATCGAAACCCACGTCTCTTGTCCTCAATACTGCTTTCATCTCTGGAACCCAGATTCTGTATATGTTGCTGCTGTCGTATCCACAGAGATAGCCGATGTGGGCTCTCGGAGCCAGCTTCTGCTTTCGGTTACGTCCCTCTTGGGCGTCTGCCGTGAGAGGATACGCCCTGCATCCGTATCTTCGCAGGTGAGCCAGGCCTGGAGCCGTAGTTCGAGCGGCAAGGCCCTTGGAGTTGAGCCAGTCGTTCAGCCTTCCTTCTGGTGTCGCCCACTGTAGGCGTCCCTTCGGCGTGAGATTGTGGAGATATGCAGCGGTTTGTACCACCTCTGGCCACAAATCCTCCGGGAACCCAGCAGCCGAGGTAAGGGTCCTTGCGATGGTGAATATCGTGCCTCCATTGCGTTCTGCGGCACCGTTCTGTTCTGGTGTCCTTGCGGCTGATCTCTCCAAGAGAATGCCGCGCTCTTCTGACCAAGTAACCAGATTGCTGCGTAGTGCTGAGTCCCAGTCAACTCTCAGGACCTTGATGACCAGCTGGTACTGTCTCCAGAGAAACATCTCAAAGTTGATAAACGCCTGGAAGCCATCTGCTCTGGCAGGCAGAATCCTGACAACAATCTTCCCCGAATATGCGTCCGTTATTACAAGGCACGACTCCATGCCGTTGTACGACTTCCCAGGGCTGAAGAAGTCCAGGTTGACGCGCTCAAATGGATTCGTCGTCGTGTACGTTGGCTGTCTCCGAGATACAATCTTCTTGGATTTCGCTACCCCGCAAGACTCGCATTCGAATGTTGTTGGCCCTTTCACTCCAACTCCAGTACAGCTGTATGGCAGCTGCTGTATGGCCTCTGGGTGGGCATGAGCCAGCCGTTCGTGCCAGAGCCTCGAGTCGCTGACCATCGCGGCTCTCTGCTTCTTGGAGTGATAGAAGGAAGTGGTGCTATGTAGGGTGTTCACCGCATACTGGCCACCCTTCTCCTGCAGTGGGATCTCTGAGCCAGTGGCTGGGTTGAACAGCATGTTCCTGAGCGAGTCCAGTCCGAGTCCTTGACGTTGGAGCTGCCTGGCTGAAACAAGCGTCGTCGGGTAGTCTCTGATGTACGAGACGTCATGGCAGGTGATGCTGATGACGTTCTGCTTGCTGTCGAGGGTTTCGATGGTCATTGTACCATACCCTTCGACGGGGCTTGATTTGCCTCCTCCTGTGCTGTATCTTACAGTGTCTGTGGCCTCGCGAAAGTTGGTGAGGAGGTCTTTGTTGTTGGTGATATGGTTGGGTGTACCCGAGTCGATCAGGAACTCGTGACGGAGATCCCCTCCTCGGTTTGTCCGTTGAAACTCGTCCGAATCAGCGACGGAGAAGTTGCTCATGAAGTTGGTGTACTCGTCATCGCAGCTCTGTTCATCATCGTCACCGAGGAAGTTGTTAAAAGCAGAGACGGCGACTCTACTGGTGCCTCTTGCTTCCTGCTGCTTCTTTTTGTCCTCCTTGATTTTCTCATTCCAGAATTGCAATGTGCTTGGCTTCATCCTTTTCTTCGCTTCGTCAATGTAGTCCAGCAGGCTCTGATCGGATTGATAGCTCTTCTTCCTCCGGTGCTCTGCGATATTTGGGCACAGGCAGATGGGCTGACACGCCTTGGGTGCCCTCTTCTGCTGTACACAGTCGCAGAATGGTCTGCGAGAAGGCGAGCTGTTTGACTGTTGAGGAGAGTCACGATGGGAATCCTGGGCACTCGTCCGACCACTTTGACCATTCCGGTCCTTGCCCATGAAGGTCACCGAGTCGCTGTAGAAGGACGTCTGAGATGGCTTGGTGGTGAGGCGATGCGGTTGGTAGTCTCTAAGGTAGCTCTTGTACCTCAACGCCAGTACCTTCCCTCCATCACGATCGTCCAGCTCCCGGCGAACTTGGTGGGCGCACTCTGCTTCGGCCCACCCTGGAGACACGGAAAGAATTGCCCGAAGGAATTGAACATTTTGATCTGCGGCTTCTTTAAGCTGAGGAATCCCGTGCTTCTCAACTTCGATACAGAGTAGGATGAAGTCGTCAACCCACTTCTCATGGTCCATCTTCTTGATCATCGCCATATGCTCCTCCCAGCGCTGGCGAATGTATTGTTTCTGTCCCATGTCGGAAGGGGCGAAGTGGTCCTTCAACGCCTTGAGCCACTCCTGGCTGTTTTCCTCGTTCATGAAGACGGCCGAAAGGCTCCTGTCGACTGTGTTGAGGATGTATTTCTGGACCTCCTGGAGGCCCGCTGACTCCCTGTTGTAGATGTCTAAATGGATCTTGTACAACGTCAGCAGTGTGCTGAGATCTCGCGTCTCATCTTCGAACGATGGTGCTGTTGGCTTCTGGGCCCTCTTGGGCCGCCTGTCAGCCTCTTTGTCTGGGTCGACTAGATCCCAGGCCTCGTAGGAGGTCGCCACGGCTCTGACGGAGTTGAGCCATGTCCTCCATTCCTCCCTCCTTGTAAGTGTCACTCTGTGCTTACCAGAGTCCATCTTGAGGATCCCTGGGCGTTGTCGGAGACCGTCGGGGAGGTCGTTCGATGGTCGCGACTGATCGCGTGTATGTTGAATGTCATCAATTGACCCCGCGTGTACTCGAGCCCTAGGCCACACGTCTCGGAGGTTCAATTGGTCTTGAGGAGCTGATTTCTCCTGCTTCGATGTGTCGTGGAGAGATGATCGCTCTCCTGGAGGATGTCGGTAACGGCCCTTGGCCAGTGGTCGTCAATGGCGAAACGTCGCGTCAATTGACTGTTGAAGTGCAGCGGCGATTCAGCTGTAGACAGCTTCGCAGCAGGCGTATTGGCCGTAGGCGCCCTGCTGTAGATATCGAAGGTCAAGGAGCTGTATCGTCGCCCGGGCTCATAACTGTCACCACGGAATTGAACAAAGTGGATTGATTGTTGTTAAGGTACAAAATGAGACTTCCAGAAGTCCAAGCGAAGGTAATTGGTCAGAATCCAGCATCGGTAGGAGTCTTACCGGGGCGATAACGACAGAATAAATGCATCAAATGAGGACTCCACATATGGATGAAAGTACTCCTGGGTCACAGGACAGAATCTTGCCTGATCGGCAACACGTGTCTACTTGACGGCGTGGGTGTCTATGTCTGTTGGCGCGAAAAAGGCGCGAAAAAGGCTCGAGCGCTTGACCAGCGGGTCAATTGCATATCGATGATTAATTCTGTTCTGTACACGGATACGGGTCCCACACAGCACAGAGGCCTAAAGTAGCAAGCCGCCATAAGAATCCCAATACACAGCCAAGCGCCTGGCAGGCGGTCAGCCCCCAAAAAGCCAGTGAGAGATAGACAACCATGCGCGAAGCTGCATAACCCAGCGAGCTAGCGGCACCAGCGCACGCCGTTGATTCGCACACATTGAACCGCGGCGCTTGCATTTCATTGGTGTCCCAGTCGCTTACGCCCCTTTACATACTTTCAAAAAGTGAAGCTATTCACATTACATCACTTCACATTAATTGACAATTTCAACAAGTTTTCCATTTATCTTTTATCCTAAGGAAGCACAGCTGACTCAGTCGTTTCACTCCTTCGTACAGGGCTTCGCCCCATACCCATTAATCAGAACTGTATAGTTAGGAGAAAGAAGAAGTCTAACTAAAAGAATACGTCTTAAGAGAAAAGTGAAGCTATTCCCAACTCACTTGCCTTCACGACAGTCACTTCCATCAAGGTTTCCTCCAATTACTCCAATCAAGACCTCCTGTTATAACACACATATCAACTGGGTTTCCTCCCACTACCTCACGGTTCCAGTCCTTCAAATAACTCTTCTCCTCCTCTTTCGTACCAAATCCGAGTGGCGTAAACACAACCCGTGGAACACACATTTCTGCCCTCTTCACAGATTTGTCGACCACCAAGTCTCCCCACTCAATATCTTGCCCATACAAGTTACCAATGGAGGAAAGAAAAAATAGTTTCCAACCGCCATACGCTTCTCTCCGGTCTTCTTCACAGCAAGGTGAACACCAAACAACATGTTCATCCTCATTAAACGGTGTCCCATCCACCGATATCGCGCCGAAGATATCACTTACAACACCACCCCATGGTTTGTCCAACAGCATCATCACTGTGCACAATATTCCTTCTTCATCACTCCGACGCCGTCGAAATGAACCAAACAAACGGCAACTCACGCCTTCAACTCGCTTTCGCACCGCTTCCTCCAAGTGTTCCCACAACGGCTGCTCTTCCAGTTCCCACTGTGCCACGAAGAACCGACGACACCAAAGTCCTCCATCCGGTTCGGTCTTACACCCAGGATTCCAGTGAACAAAAGAGTCACCAACAATCTCTTGTCTTGCCGAAGTCCCCTCAGCTACTAAGCAGCCAACACCGCAAGAACAATCACAATCACTCCCAGTGAGAGACATCCCAACGTTATCACCGATGAAACCAAACGTCGTCGACTCATTGAACCTACTAAAAGCAGACCACTGGTCTCTCCGACTCGTCGACTAGAAAGGGTTCAACCGAAGACAGAAGAGAAAGAAGAGAAGAACACAAGCCTGCGTGCTTTCCTTGCCCGAAAAGAAGGGGGGCACCACCCCCTTCATATACCCAAAGAGTATCCACAAAATGTACGACTACTGTCCACCAATCCTTTCCGTGTCTCCACACCACCTTTCCTGGTTCACCATTCGGTCTCTTCTTGGGGTCGCTTACGCTCCCCATTACTCTCGGCCGTTCTCAGTCGCTAATGCTCCTATCCACTCATAGCCCCCCTCCTTCTTAATAATCGGTAGACGGAGGGTCCAAAATCCCTATAATTTGTTATAAGATGGCCCATGGCCCATGACCCGACCCAGCAGATTAGTAAGGAGGGGATTGGAGGAATGGTGGAGGACAGGAGCTACAGGCGACTAAACGACTAAACGAGGGAGTGGTAACGAGGGAGTGTGCCTGAATGAATAACGAGGTAACGAGGGAATGACCCAGACAATGGAAAGGGATTGGATTGTTCTGGAAGAAGTGGAGTGAGGTAATATCCACTTAAAACGGAGTGTGGACGAATGGGACAGAGCTTTAACTGGGTGTAGGACGATTGGTCATTAATGGTCGTACGAAATGTGGATATCGAGTAAACCATGTGAGTGGTTCTTTTTTGTGTATGCAAGTGGAGTCTTGTTGGGTTCTCTTGGAGGGCATGCCTTGGGGCAAAAGGATGGGAAGGGGACGGGTTCCCCTTCTTTCTTCGTTCTTTTTGTCTCTTACTTCTTCGCTTGTGCGATTCAGATTTCGTGAGAAAGGAAAATCAGAGACAGGGTTCTTTGTTAAGCCTGACCTACTGTTCTACGGGACGAAAGGATACCCGAGAGGGCTGCATTAAGAGGAAAAGACGTGGTAAGTCCAGTTAGGTTTATCTCGGGACGGTAGGTGTCGAAGAGGGTGGGCCGGGTTCGGGGTAGCCCGGTGAGTGACTGGGATGTTCGTGACAGTCTTGGCTGACCTGTTGGTGCTAGTCTCAGGTCGCATTACAGCTGGCCACTATGTCGACCGGGCAGGGAAGTGTGGCGTCGGACGTGTCGTATGACGCAAGTCGTT
>NW_009276929.1:796354-837878 GCF_000150675.1 Verticillium dahliae VdLs.17
CCGTAAGTGTACCCTTGTTGGGAGATTTCTTGAGATATGGTGTACTGACTCTGTTTACCGAAGGTAGGGTCTAGATCGGCGTACTGTTCCATTAGGTTTTGGATTGTTGACCCGTTGTGAACCTATCGTGAGTCCTTTTTGATTATTAGACTTGAATCCCTTGCGGGAGATTGATTGGATTACGTATGTACCCCGGCTTACAGTGTTGCATGTGATATTCTGTGGAAAGGAATGGAAGGATACTTGGAGGGTATTTGGTGAGTTTGAAAGATAGTGGAGGTGTGTTCTGGGAATAGCCTCATTTTTGGAATGATACCACTTGGAGTTTCTTTGGACTCTTCTTTCCTCTCCACTATACAGTTCTGGGAATGGGTATGGGGCGTAGCCCCGTACGAAGGAGCATAGCGACTGAGTCAGCTGTTGTAAAAGGAATGCAACAGATAAATTGTAAATGAAGTGAGCATTGACAATCAATAGTGCCAGTTGAGATACTGGCCATGGCAGAGCGGAGCGATGGGAATGAACGGAGTGAATGGGGGCAACCTGACTGGAAGGAGGGAAAGGAACGGAGTGAGTAAGCGGAGCGACCTTACCGAAGCGGAGCGAAAGGTGAAGGAAGGGCCCAGGGCACACCGAGGAGGTACGACGAGAGTGATGACCCAAGGGGAACCGAAGGTGACCCAAGCCATCTTAACTATGGCCAGGAAGGACATATTGGGCCATCTTATAAACAAATTATAGGTTTGGCTCCCGCCAAATATGGTCGTCCCTCCCATAGTTAAGATGGCCTTCAAACCGACCTTCGCTGCGCTGTGGTGGTTCACTCCCCCAGGGGTCGTGTCCCCTACGTCGTCCCTCCTTCAGGGCTCTTCATGACCTTCGCTCCGCTTCGGTATGAGCACTTCGTGCATGCCCTCCGGGCGGTCACTCCGTTCCCCCATGGCCAGTATCCTCATAACTGGCTTGTATTGGTATCTCAGTCGCTTTCGCTCCTTAACATCATCACATACAAAGTTACATTCTCACGGTGTTTCATTCCATCTGTATCCTTACTTCATTTGGGCTTGACTCAGTCGTTTCACTCCTTCGTACGGGGCTTCGCCCCATACCCCCTTTCATAATCAGAACGAAGGTGGAAAAGGTATCGGTATCCTTCAATCAAAGTTCATCTACCATCTCACTACTCGAAGCTATTCAAAATCATGTATCCTCAAATCAATCATCTTCCTCCCCTCTCTCTTCCCATTACAGAAATGGGTATGGGCGAAGCCCGTGACAAGGAGCACAGCGACGCAGTTCAATACCTTCCTCAACCTCCCGGCTATCAACAAACCTCATAAACACAACCCAACACGAAAGCAACTACCCAAACTTGTGCTAAACTGTTCGTCACTCACGCTCTTTCTCCTCAAAAACGGACGAAAGGAAGGTCCCTGGTACCTCATGGCACCGACAATCCACGCTTGACACACCACAGTATCTACAGCATCCTTCCCGCTCATAAAAATAACTCTCACGCCTCAACATCGGCCGACATGGTACACCAGACCTCTCCACCCTCTCGACGGTCACACTACCTGGTATGACAATCTCCAACGGGGGCACCATACAGTCTTCACAAATTCGACCACACTCACCCTTACAATCGCCCGACGCTCCACGAAGCGCTGCCTCCCGCCGTGCTGACCACAACAAACGCTCTGCCTCGGCTTCTGCCTCCTTCTGCTTCGCCTGCAACCCCCTCCGACGGAAATACTGTCTCCGGACCGCACTACGACCTTCACCTCCATCCACACCCGAAAGAGAACACGCCTCACAGGAAGAATCAACCTCGGACTGGCTACACTGCCCAGACCCGGCAGGACTACCACCATGCCTGACCACTCCTTCGCAGACCTCACCTGACGCCATGACAGAAACAACACCACAAACGTGCCTAAACCCGAGAAGCACCGTCAACGTAGCGTAAACGAAATTCGAATGCTGCAAGTCCCACGACTGCCACTCGCGTCCACAATGACAAATGCCGCCCCACGGGGAGAGAGTCTAACACATCTTCAACTCAAGAACCGCAATGCAAACACCTCAACGGTAGCTCCAAAGCCACAAAAACAGGAAGAACGAAGAGAAGAAGAGAACATGCCCTGTCCCCTTCCCAGAAGTGGGCGCCGCCCCCTTCTAATACCTTCCCTCCGGTGGGTCATATGCATTCATCGTACAACTCCTTCTGTACCACTCTCGTGAACCAATCCTTTTGGGTCATCTCCACTCCCCCTTATCTCCTTGTCTCTGGTTCGTCGCTGGCGCTCCTCCCCTCTCTGGCACACTTCCGGTCGCTAGGGCTCCCGCTATGGTGTTCCCATAGCCATAGGCGCACCCTTCCCGTCCGCCCGAGCGAGCATGGCTGCATGGCTGCATGGCAAAGTGAGGACTGGCGAGATGTTTGTCTAGCACTCCCGCGTAAGGCACAGTACATTGGGCGATCGGCGGGCCCCCGGAACGGGTCATCACTGTACAATGGTGTGTCGAAAACACGGGCAGCGTTGACAGCCTAACCCATCCGATGAACGAGGAGAGACATTGCTTGCCAATGTGATCGGAAATCCAGAATGCTCTGAAGTAGTGGTATCAGCGCAAGTAACTACGTCAACACGTACCCTGTGATGCATCATGCCGAGGGCTGTCGAGGCCAAAGACGAATGAAAGCAGTGTTGCCGTCGTTTTGCGTTCCCGTAGGAGCATGTCATGCCATAGATGGAGGTACGCACTGTACCTTGCTCGACAGGGTGCTGCACGAAAAGCCGAATCTGCTGACCTCCGCGCAACAAGCAGCCTTCTCTTCTGTTTTCGACGAGGCGAGCACGGAGCGACGGCCGAAATTCGACACGATTCGCGGTCGAGCCTAGAGCCGTGAAAGAACCAGCATACCTGCCTCTGGTCTGGAGTGTCATCGGCAACATGCCCCGGCAAGTCAAAGATGCCCTGAAAGACGATGCTTCCCCCCCGGATCGCATCCACGCGACGTGACGCCTGGCGGTCATTTGTACACTTGCCTGCAAGCGAGATGCCAAAGCCCAGTAGGATGCAGGCACCGACCGGCCGGAGAGAAAGCAGGCGAGTTTCCCATTTGGCCGCCCGGGGTCCATCCATCGCTCTAGTGTGAGGCACAATCGGCCCCTACAGCCAGGCACCAGTCGGCCAGAGATTTGTCACAGCCTGGACCGAGGACAAAACAGCGGCGAGGGAGCATTATTGGCCAATTGAAGCTCTTATAAGCTGGCCGACGGACATGACCGTCTTTGACGTTTCACCGGCCGCACGGATCACCTCCACAGGCCCCTCTCTTGGTGGCGTTGCGCATGCCGCTTGGCGTTGCTCATGCAGCTTATGCAGCTTGGAAAGTGTTGGATCCACTTTCAGTCGGATGAAGTCAAATACTTAACATCACCGCTCCCCACTGAGCAGGTAGCATTCGATCTCGATCAAGCTTCAACTGCATGCCAGAGAAATGGTCAAACGCGCTCATGATTTTGGCACGCCGAACCGCCAGAAGCGGACAATGTCTCAGGTTTGGATGGCGCCTTCCGATATGCCCGGCCACGCACTAATCTCATAGGAGCTGGCAGAGCACGTACGAGTACAAACAACGACGAACTCGATCACATCATTTCATTGCTTCATGAGGTTGGTCCCAGAGCTTCGTCAGATGATCTGGATGTCAAGTCTGTGGAGTCAACCTCCTCGTGTGTTGGTGGTCACGCAAGACAAGCTTTGGGATTGGGCGCCACTCGAGTCGACATGTCGTGAAGCCCGCGAAGTAGTATACCACTCGACCCAGCCAATGCGTCTGCCTCTTGGTCCCAAAGACAACCCCATAGTTCGCTTTCGACCGAAGTACGACTGCGTCCATTTCGAGTACTGTCCCGACCCGCTACGCTTCGATATCGACCACGACTGCCACTATTCCTTCTCGTGCGGTCTGATCATGAGCTTGCCTTGGCAGTCCCGAAAGAGCCTCATGAGTCCCGACTGCTGGATACTCCTCAGCCGACTTCAACGCACTAGAAAAGAAGTGATAGTGTCTCTTCTAGAGCTCGTCATTAGTGTGCCGTCTCATTATCAAAACACCAGTCGACCCATCTCATCGATATCGCACAGTGGGGAGAGCTGACAGGTCATGAATGCTTCTGGGAGGACTGGGGACCAACCGTGGCGGAAGCGTGGCTGAGCCTTTCGTGGGACTTCGCATCTAGGTCGAGAGCCTGTCTGGATACGCTCGAGATCACGAAGAAGCTGCTCTCTGCGACTTGCTTGGAGAGCGTTCCCGACAGACATACGTTCTGGACCTGGGACCCTTCCAACCCCGAGTCCGAAGCCAGACAATATGTGCTGTGGGAGTACGAAAGGGACGGCAAAAGGATCCGCGTGCCTTACGGGGGATGCCGAAAAGCCGGTATGGAGGCCGACGACATGCTGGACTGGGTGAAGACGGCCTATCCAGCACTGGGCTGGCGTCTCGTTGTGAAGATTCAGGTGGTACCTCGAGCGAAGGACCCACCAAACTCCGGGTTTACAGTGGCCGGACAGGGTGTCATCGACACGCCTCGAAGGACGACGCACCGCCGTGTGGTCGACCTGCTTCGGGCATCAAGTTTCGAGGGTGTCGGGTTCGGTGGGGCCCTACAGCACCGGGAACGGCAGTGCAGCTCAATCCGACCAAGTCGTCAACGATGCGGTTGACCTACGCCGGCCCCCGTGTGAGCGACCGACAGCTATAGCAATGTGAGGATGTATGCTGTTAGAAAGATGAACTGTAGAATGAGAGATGAGATGCGGTCTTGGAAAGGGCGGCCATGCTTTTTCTGCGCCCAAGTCAGTCTCTCAAGGCGGGGGTGGCTGACCGACGAATTCAGCCACCCCCTCCCTGTGGCCTTTCGTTCGCCATCTATCCCGAGGCGCTGGCAAGTTCGGAAACGCGCCCTGGCCGTCAACGAATGCGTTGCGAGGTGGACGGGATGGTCCGGTGAGGGTATAACACCTGGTAGGACAGATAGCAAGGCGAGCTTCCGAGGACTGTTATGGCAAGATGCAAAGAGACCTGCAGTGAGGCCTGCCTTGGTCGACAGCGCAATTTTTTTTCCAGTCTATTCCAAAGTGGCGCAGTGGCAGAGTGGCATATCTCTTGACTGCAGAAGAACAGACATGTGTAGACAGACCGGGCGGCCACCCTGTGATCTTGGCTTTGATAGACTGTACCACGACGAAATGTGGATCACGACGAATGTCACGGCACGTCTGATCAAATAGAGAGTATCGACAGTTCCATGCTCGCCTTCCTGTGAAAAGTACCTGTGACTGAGCTCTAGATGGTGATGCTGGGTGCACGACGGAGTCGCGCTGGAGTGACGCTTCAGGAGAACATGCGAACACCTTTCTCCTAGGCATACCCACGTCTATTTCTTCTATATACGTACTATATCCTGCTTGTTGAAGCGTAAGACAGCTTTCAATCCATCAGTGCCTAATTGCGCACATTAGCACTCTCCAACTAGATAGTGTGTTCTTTCTTGGATTGATGATCGGCAGTTCGGACATCTATTGCGCCGCTTGAGCCAGTCCACCCCGCAGAGCTCGTGAAACTGATGTTCACATGGCAAAAGAACAACATCTTCACCATTTGCCATCTTCTCGAGGCACACAGTACAATCCTCCATGCTGCTCGGGCCAGGCATGTCGCAGCCCACCTTCCTCCGTTCCAGTCTGCTGATGGCGTCCGTTGAAGCTGGAGGCGCTGCGTTGTTGGCACTATCCAACCCAATGCTCTGCCGAAGCCGGGTGACCACCGTATTCGGATCAAGCGATAACAAATTTGGCACAGGAAACATGCCGATAGAGAGGTCAGCGAAGATTGCCGGGCCGAGGATTCCAAGTTGTGCGGGCACGCTAACGATGATCCTGTGCATTCGACAGCCATACCTCAGTAAAGATTTCGGGCAGGGATTCAAGACGGCGAAGCCAAAGGCTCTTTCGACTTACCGGTGGTCTTTTATATTGTCTCTTCCCCTACGTGAATCGAAGAAAGGTCCATGATGAGAAGCTTGGACTTACCTTCGAATGCCGGACAGGAACCTCAACGGGTGATACGCTATGCTGTTCCCGCCATATGCGCGCGTAGACTGGCCACGCTTCCATGGACTTCTCTGATTACGTGCACGATGAAGGAACGAGCAAGTTATGCCAAGTGTAAGATGATTGTATTCCAGGTTGTGGAAGCCGTCGATGTTGCTGTGATTGGGAGGATCGGAGACGCCGTGACCCTCTCTTCGAAAGACCCGTTGTTCCGTTCGCATGGGCTTCCGCCATCGTGGGTTGGCAGAGACTGCCATTTCCGCAAGTCGTCGGCGATGACTGGTGGTTGTTGTCAAACCACGGCCTACGTCGAGGCAACCGCTCTCGAGAGTTTGCCCTATCGGGCTATTGTATAGCGAAGTTGTTGTCTCGCCTCGGTCGATCAGGTTTGCAAGCTCTCGGTCTGTTGACCATATGCTGTGGTTGCTTCGGGATCAACAGCGTGCCTATGGGTCCAGTCAGGTAGGAAGAGTCGGGACGGCCTGTGCGGACCGTAACTCAGCTTGAGCGCGAAAGAACGCGAATCGGCCGACTGGCAAGGGTGAATCGTGATTCGGCCAATCCTCAGAGTACTGTAGGCTGATTACATGTCAGCCTTTCGTTCTTGGCACCTATGGAGCCAGTGCAGACAATACTGGATGGTGCCAGTTCTGGTGAGCCCCATGACAGTACAACGAGGCCTGGTTCTAGACCAAACAGCGGGTAACCCAGCTGAGCTACCAATCAAAAACAGCACTGCGGACAGCCGCCGTCTGATGGAAACAGGAAGCGCCGAGTAGATAGGGGCTGTCAGGAGATAGCGAAACAGGACAGCATCGGACCAAGTACAGCAGATCGGAGAAGGGCATACTGCCTTGAATTTATATCCATGGGAACGAAGGAGCCACTCGTACCATAGTATAGTCCGTTATCACCGACCATCAGTACTGATCTCGGGCTCACACCACAACCGGGTAGCGCGGTCTTTCCCATCACTGTGCAGGTACGATTCGAAGAGCCCGCTTGGCGGGTTTGGATCATGGCCCAAGAGAAGGCGAGGAATAGCTAGCTAGCTAGCGTACGAGAAATAGGCCCAACAGCCCTGTGTATCGCGACCTGTCCTCCCGTGTCCGTCTCCTGGGCAAGGCCCCGCCAGCCATCAGAAACATCCCTTTGTCCCGTGCGCTGCGTCCCCCTTGAGCGACTCCATCCGCGTTTGTTGCCTTATGATGGATACATCTCTTGGCCAAACCGAAACAAACATCGACAGATGTCGAGTAGAGGTTTGCAGACGCGATGCACAGCAGCCTCGCTGGTTATTATACAAGCCTCCGTCGTTGAAATGATCAGAACCAAAGACAGATTTGTGTGCCCGGCTTCACTGGCAATGCCGTGTTTTGTACGCTCTCCCTCTTCATGTGCGCAACGCGACGCTGCTGCAGAGCCTCGAGATGTTCTTTACAGTGGCTCCTTAGTGGCTCGTCTCGCCGTTACTGAGCGGCACACCGGCACACCGGCCCTAACGCCCTTGCCGCTCCGTGGACAGCAGGATCTTGCCAGGCTCAGCACCCGCGCGACTCAGCACGAGCATTGTTGACGATGGTGGGTAGCCGGCAACCGCGAGTGTTGCTTCGGTGCGGCCGTCACAATTCTGCGGATCATCATCCATAACGGGAGTAACGGGAGTAACGGAAGGTGGAGGAGCATCTTCTCCAAGCACCTGACCCACTTTTCCCTACCTTAGGCTGCGTCTGAGCACACCAAACACTCTATTTCCAGTCACCTACGCTGATTTGGCAAGCCGGCTGGATCCTCGGTTGCCATTGCTATTGCACAGCAATGTCGCGGGTGCAACTCTGCCACCAGGCCAGACCCCACCAGTATGCTATGGCGGCCACTGAAGAGGCAACAGTGCTCTTTGCTAACTTTTGCGCTGCAGTGACCTTGCTTTTTCTCATCCATCAAGCAGCCTAGCAGACAACGTCCATTTATTTCGAAGGACCCCGATCTATACTCGCCCGAAACTATGCATTCGGCAACAGGATAGTTCAAGTGTCAGGGCACCGCGGACAGGCTCAAGCAGGACAAGTCAGTGTATGTCCTGAAAGCCGGCCACTCTGGAATAAGCGTTGCACACAGGAAGGGACTGCAGAGGACCGATGCTGCGGCTCAGATATCGGTCGTGGCTCCCAGACATCCTACCACATTCGCTCAGTCCCGGTACTGGGCTCTGCTGGCAAGCCATGCATCATGCCCTGCGCTCGAGATCGAGGACCTTGCTGTGAGCACACTTCACCTTACGATCACGTCCGCTCGTCCTCCACCATTCGAGCATGCATGCTATAGCGACACTCACGAGCGCTGGAAAGACGCAGTCGACGTCAAACACAGCAAGCCGAAAAGACTGCGGGATATAAACACTTCAAAGAGCAAGAACTTTTATTCAACGCTGACCCTTGAGGCCCGTGGCCTGTTTATTCCTTCCTGTCGTCTGCTTCCAGGATGCATCTGCTTACTTCTCGTCATACAAAACGAACAGGCCGATCCACCAGCGCTCGAAAATACTTCATAACGAACGCATGAAGACCAAATCAGTCGTGGGGAATGACATCTTTCAGGTATGTCGTCGAACAGAACTTAGGCTCGTTGGGATCAAAATCCTCCGCCGCCCAACGATGTATGTGAGTGAGGAGCTGATTGCAGCAGTATACGACATGAAAAAGGGGACGACAGACTCACCGTGCTGGGTCACCATGGATGTTAGCTCTGCGTCGGCCCGGATATGAGGTGCGAACATCTCTTCGAGTTCAAACATCTTCGTATGGAGATTGTCGACGAATTTCCACTGACGGTACAGGGTATCATAAAGCATAAAACCTTGAAATATGAGCAACCCGACGAGTGCGTGGCTGCTGTCTTGTGTGCTCGGCAATCTTTCCAATACTTGAGTGAGCTTTTCGAGTTGAAGACGACGTAGGGCCTTTGAAACTGCCATGTTGACTTGCTTTGCGGGAGTGCCATTGGAGAGAGTCCCTTCTGAGCTAGGACTGGACTCTTTGAGGAAAAGCATGCTGCTCTGGAGGCAATGGGCCACCAAAAGCAGCAGGACGTCGCGGGCGAGAGAATCTGTGCCAGCCTTCCTGAAGATGGTAGTGAGAATTTCTTGAACGATGTGATCGTCGTAAAAACATTTCCCCAAGAACTTTGCAAACGTTGTGGGCTGCAAATGCTCCTTCAGATATTGCTCCAATACGGCGTCTTCAGGGGGGCCTCCACAAAAGGCCGCCGATGATGTTTTGGCTTCCTTGTTGTCCGTGTTTGGTCCGAAAACCAGCCACTTAGCCCCAGTCGGTACCCGGCATGAAACGACTGACACAGTGAGACGTGGGCCGTAATCGTGTGTGAATTGCTGTTGCTCTTGGTCTTTCCCGCCACAGACGCATTCAACGCCATTTGTCTTATCAAGATCATTGAACCAGTCTTGGAAAGCGGAAGCCATGCCGCCCAAGACTTTCTTCTCAATGTCAGAGTCAAAGAACTTGGGCAGATGCGTCTCTGAAGACTGGGGCGTCGTGCGGCACATTGTCGTAGCCCTACGAAAAGCCGTGCTGGGTTTTCAAGGTTACCACAAATCAAAATACTGCGGCTTTGGGTAGATACGTACGCCATCTTCATTGAAAGAATAGGAAAGGAATATCTCTGTGATGAATACGGCCAAGCATTTGATTGTGCAGCGGATCTGAACTATAAGACTTGGAGGCTACGACCAGGCGCGTTTCTCACAAGTCGGCGACGCCTTGGTTCGAGGCTGACCTGGCGAGTGATTCCACGCGATGGCTGCGAGAAAGCCGCCCGGCCAAGGTTGTGTTGGAGCCCAATCGCACTTCTTGACTTGCGGTGTGCAAGGCTATCTACTTGCAACGAACTGTCGTGTCTGCACGCTGGTTGGAATGGACAAGAGAGGCCGGGAGTGGTGGCCCGAATAAACGGCCGCTTTGTGCCAACAGGCACTTTTAGTAGGATGAATCTTCACCGACTGTCTGATTTGCCCCATGGTAACATCAAAGGTGAGGCGGCAAGGCTTCGATACGTGGCATGGCGTTGTGTTGGTGACTGATTGACGCGACCTGTGGCCGCCTGCGACGGCCATCCAGGTGATTTGTTCTCGACTTCGATGTTCTCGATTTCTAGTTGAAGGGCCTTCCTCACAGCCGAATACAACTGTGATATTCGGCGTTGCATGACGGCCATTGTTGTGAGTGCGGGAGGCGTCTATTCATGATGACGCGTCAACAAGGCAATGCGTAGTTTGAAGCCCAACGACAGACATGTCTGCCCGAACAAAAATGACGGCCAGGAAGAATGGTCCTCGCCCTGAGCGGTTGGCCATCACGTTTGGTGAGAATGCGGTTGATCGTCGAATGTATCTCCCACAACAGCCACATGACCCATGCTCGACCACAGAAACAATTGTGAACGGGGCATTGGCCGGGTCAGAGGCTGCGCATTAGGCTCTCACGCGAGCATGCCATGTCAGCCCGCCACCCGCGACAACTGACCCCGACCATTACAATAGCGGGTGCTCCCTCTTGTCGTAGCCCCCCTTGTCATATCCGAGGAGGACGGCGTTGCCATCTCTGCTCTGGTAGCTGCTGTCATGGGCAGAAAGGCGATATACCAGCGGCTACGTACCTGTTTTGGTGGACAAGGAGTCATCCTGGCCTCGCCCACGGGCCACTGCTGGATCTTAAGTGGAAACAAAATTTCCCGAGGCTTGGCAAGCGGACAGACCATCACTGACCGAGGCGTCAGAACACCATGCCTCTTGTGTATACGCGCCAGCAACGACCAGCATTTATTACAGTCATTCATCACTGACTATTAGCCCTAATTCTGGGCTCGCGCCACAACCAGGAAGCGCGGTCTCTCCCGTGACTATGCAGGCGCAATGCAAGGGGGCCCACTTGGCAGCTTGGAACATGGGCCAGGAGACATGCTTGCATGCTCTAATCGTAGGCGCTGGATTGTCCATTGCACGTGCTACCAACCGTCAGTTTGGTGAGCCCAGGCAAGCTCGAAAACAGCGTTTCTCATCTCATGGAGTTTCCATTGCGGGAAGTGTGTCGTTCGGTTGATGTGGAAGCCCCAACTGAGAATGGGAGCGCTCAAAGCATGTCGTCATCTTCCATTACTGCTGACCCTTACAGTTTGGCCATGGCTTATTAACATCGGTAATTTCTCACGCCCAGGCCCATCCTTCAGAAGACTGGATGACAACGCTTCCCGAGAGCTTCCACACGCTTCGCACAGTCACACTGTCCGCGGTGACGAGGAACTCCTTGCTGTTAAGTCCTACGAGCGTCCTCCCCAATTTACCGGCCCCGAATATCCAGACTGGTTCAGCATCAATAGTCAATGGTCCTCCAAGCTCCCCTTCTAGTGCAGTCGGCTTAACATCGCCTCAACCTTTCTTTCTCGTCCGATGGTGCTCCCCCTTCGCCGACTGGGCCGCTGGCTGACCTTAAGATACAGGAAACATCTGGAATCTCCCCTATACATCAATTGTGACTAAGGTTAAAATGTATTTATTAATGGACGCACATGCAGAGGCCAGCCGTCAGAGCGGAATGGCACATGTGGGTTTCAAACGGATCGACCGCCAGCCGGTTTTCTTGTGTATCGGAGTCGATGTTGTATGAGACCTCTGCAGGAGATGACCGGCAGCAGTGAGTTCGGGGGTTGGTGAAGGGGCTTAGGTTCTCGCCTTGAACTCTTTGAATCGGAGCATCAGATAGTAAAGTGGTTGATCAGGGGACGGCAGGAATGGGATTATGGTAGACAAAGATGTCCCAGCGCGCAAAGAGTATGGCTGTTGAGTTTCTTGACGAGCAGCTGCCGAGTTTGACAGAAGCAGCGGTGCACTTGGCCGGTACAACGATCCTTCAGTAGAACTAGAAGAATGATGAGTGGCGACTATCAGCCTCTTGGAATACGCCAATCTAAAGTTGCAATCTGCGTTCGCATTACTGCAATTTTCACATCTCCTTTTGCTTTCGGATGGGTGCCCTCTACAACTAGTCTAAGGTTAAGTTAGAGAAGGTATTTAGAAAAGAGACCAGGCGTTAAGCGTCGATTTAGACCGTACTTACCCTTTTCTCACGACAACGATCGCAGGCAATTTTCTTCTTCGCTTGATAGTGGCGATCAAGGCTCGACATAAAGAATGGTAAAGGATCTCGTTGTGCAGGGATATACGCATGCGGAAGCTCCTGGCTACTTGAAACTTCTCCTTGGCCGCCTGCAAGGCCACGTTCAACATGGCCGTCGTCCCCTCGAAGTAAGTAATTCATCCAGCATGCCGACCGCTGCCCTCTTTGATCCTATACATTTCACAATATTGACAAAGCAGCCGTGGTTAGGTTGAGCGGCGCTACGTTGGATGGGTACCAAATGGCCAAGTCATCTGTAGTTGAGTGAAGAAGGAAGCAGTGGGGATTAGTAAAAGAATGAGGGTTAACCACTTTATTCTCGCTTTACTGCAGTTTCGACATCTCCCTCTGCCCCCAGGCAGGCTCCCTCCACAAAAAATCTAAGTTTCAGTCAGAGAGGTTTTATTAAGAAAGGACCGGGCGTTAAGCTGCGGTTTCGAATGGACTGACATTTCTCTTAAGACAGCTATCGCAGGTAGTCTTCGCCCGCTGACTCCGACTGATTCGACTCAGGTTGTTTACACTTCGAATGGATGCTGTTGACGGAATTGTAGCCATCACACTTATGCTCTTCTTGGTATTACATCTAGTCCGCTGTATTTGAGCGATGAGTGGAGTGGTAATAGGGAATAGTAACGAAAGGAAGTAAGTAAAGTGACGAAGTGAAGAGAGGCGATGCCCTCCCTTTCCGGACATACTGGCTTTTCTGCCCACCAACCCGCAGGTATACTCTTTTTTGGACGTCAATAGATCACCAAAAATAGATTACTCTCCCCATGTCGATACGCCCACCAGAAGGCTACAATCGAGTTCAACCTGTAGTAAGGGGCGATGACAGCCGTAGTAGCGCCCCGTCCCTAGGCCCAAGCAGCAACGCGCTTCTCACTTCAAGGCCCGCAGCCCCGGCCATACATGGAATATTCAGTGGCTGCTACCTTTCCGACCCCTACACCAACGGCTCTAGCTAGTGCCCTGATGACGGGCTCGCCCCTCTTCGGTACGCTTCAGTTCCGGGCTAGAAGGTTACGAAGACACGAGAGGCGTGTCTATCTATATCGGCGTACGGCGTACTAACACGTTTAACAGCAGTCTCAGGTATGAAATTCTTGACATTATACCAGAGAGCGGGTAATGGGAACAGCCGGCGGGCTTCAATAGCGCATTCATGAGTCGTCTGTTTATTATGTTTCGATCACCTCGCAAACGGGCGCAACCACGTAACCTCGACCATCTCCGTAAATCATCGTCCATTTGTGGCACCGTACGGTCCCTGACACGGGAGCATCGCGACGACCTCGATGCTGTTGCTGGCGCCAATATCGTTAACCGACGTGTGGTGTTATTATTAACACCATCGGACCCTTGCCCCTGAAGCCGCCAAGACCCGTTTCTTACCGCCAGTCGTACTGTCGTGTTGCTAGCGTCCGTCCGCTACTCATTCTTGGTCAAGCCTGCTGTATTGCAGCTCAGCCTTGCCCTTAAGAGGCGGTTCGCCAGCGCGCTCCATATGAGCACGGACACTGGTTGCCTTACGGGGAATTACAAAAATCAAGCCGACCAGTCGGCTGGGCCGGATAAGTCCCCATATGCCCAACCATGCATGGGACTATCGTTGGGCGACCCGCGGCCGATTGCCCTGCTTTGATTAGTAAATATGAATAACCTGCACACTTGGGGTCTCGCCAGGTTACAGGCTCCAGGCAGGAAGCATAAACATCATCATTTTGTCATCCATCTGCAGTCTATCCGCACGCACACAGCCAGGGAAGGAACGTCTCTCCAGCCGCGCTTCCCCTTACCATGGCTGTTAGCATTGTAGCCAAGCCTGTTGATAGCTGGAATTGTGAATATGGCCACAACGACAGACCTGGCTCGATGACATGTGCGGGGGCCAACGCGAACGCGGAAACCTACGGCAACCCAAAAAAATATTGCTTAGCCAGTGAGACGAGTCTGTTTTTGATCTCAAGCGGTGACGTTGTTGAATGGGCTTCACAGCTCGCGTGAACCCAATCCTTAGCTAGTGGCTGCGCCTAAGAGCTCTGGATCATTGATTCGGTGTTGCGGGTTGTATTGGGTCTATTCTTCTAAGAGTGAGGGTTCTGCTGCCGGAGCAGAGAACCCCTTTTTGTCTGTTCGGTTGATCACGTGAACTGAGTCCACGTGATCCTCCGATCAAACAAAGCTATCTTATCTACCTGGTTCAACAGACGTATCTAACAAAGTAGCCAGAGCAGCTCAAGGCAAATTGAGTCTCAACAATAATGTCATCCTCGCGAAGCAAGACAGTGAAACTGAGTCAGGAGTATTTGATGACCCCTACATGCAGCACGTTATTCAGATCAAGGATGGACTGCGAAGCTTGGCGAGACCAGATGACCGCTGTGATCCATTCAAGGCGTTGGAGATGCCGAGACAAGGCGGCTCTCGCTGCACTAAAATGAAGGACAGCCTGTTCGTAGGCGCAGATTCGCGTAGAATTCGAGAGCATCTGCATTAGGAACACACGTGGGACGGACAAGGCGAGCCGTGGAGGAAGGGTCTCTATTACCAGCAAGTTTTAGGGCGTAATATCGGGTTGTCTCTTTTGGGTCAGACTCCTTCCCGAAGTTTTAGCGGACCCTCGTCACGTATCAATCAACGAGGTGTGATATCACGACCGGCGTCAATGACAGTCCAGCCCGCCTCAGGATTCGAACCGGGACCTTTCCATGAGTAGTCTTCTTATCGCAGAAGTCATGCATGTATTCGACAATGAGTGCCTTGCCATGCTTGCTGAGATCCTCACACTTCTTCTTCAGCCGTGGCAGCATGGCAAAGACGAAGTTGGGGTACCGGCCGGATTTGGGGGTCGTGGCACCCTCGGCGGTCGTGAATTTCCACCATACATTGGAGATGGCAGATGGGTTTATCGTCGTTTCATCGAGGCCAACTGTGCTATATCACCCTTCTTCTGAGAAAACTCTCACATCAACCAAACCGTTCAACACTGCCAATAATTGTTGGTTAATATCCGAGTCCGGTTCGCGTCCTTTAGTCAGTCATGCCTGCACAAGATATTGTAGATTGGAAGCACTGACTGTGTCATTGAATCATCTTGGATCCCGGCCAAGTCCCAGCCCAGGAAGTCAGGCAACCCACTGCCATCGCGACTGGCACGTTCTACACCGCGTGAGACTGCGGGGCACAGTTGATGGTCAAAGTTCACTCGCATGCGACTTCGCTCCGCTGTGGGCCACGGCTGCCGATAACGACAAACGTGCGCAAAGCGCGGAGGTGAGACAGTGGTGTCTTCGTCGACGCCGGTCAGGGTGATGATTTAAATTGAACAAACATGCCCGAGGCTTGTGGAAACATGGGGTGCGGAACTCGATTCAATCTGGCCGAGAAATAAGGTCTGAGGAAACTATACGACTCTGTCCCTCGATGCGTCTACGTTCTGCACCCTCCAATTCTACAGAATTTCGCCATATTTCACGACCATCCGCCGTGTACAAGTATCATACTGTCCCTCCAAATTATAGCTAAGATCAGTATAGCATTCAGCACAACAGACTTGCCTCTAAATCGACAATGATCCCTTCGCCTCTGCGTACCCGTACTCAGCGTACCCGTACTCAGCGTACCCGTACTCAGCGCTTTCCACGCCACCAAACCCCAATGCCTTGATGCCGCCATTTCTTCACCTAGGCGTCTCGCTGTTCCGAGAAAGCCTGGGTCGGGCTGCCGTCGGCTGGGATAGAGTCCTGTCGCCGCCCATCTTCAATCACGGCGGATACTGACGGCTGCGCTGAGCTCCCGGTTGTGGATGGAACTCGGGGCTGCCCTGACTGTGGTGGCTTTCCTCCAGAACAATCTGACGTGTTCGACTTGCCGACTATCTGTCCCTTCAGTGCTTGTGTCGGGCTGCGGACCCCAAGTCCCAAAGTCCGTCCAAGTTGTACTTGAGGAGGAGTTGGCCCCTGATCCCACCCGAGACGCGTCCTACCACCGTCTGAGGAAGGTTCTGGTCCTAGAGGGTTGTGATTTGGTCGAAAATCGACTGTGTAGGCGGGTTCGAGTTTGGGGCGCTGGGCTGGCACCGCTTCTCTGACGCCAAAGGCATGGACTCTCTTGGTGGGTGGTTCGCTGCCCGCTCGGTGAATTTTGTAATCTTGTCCGAGTCCAGCCCAAAAAGGTTTTCAAGTCTCTCTACGATCGACTCCGGTTCCATGCCCCCGAGTTCCGTGTCGCTTTCGGAGCTCTCGTCTTCAGAAGTCGAGGCAGGAAGTGCTGGCAATATGTCGTAGAAGCGAGCGAGGTAATTGAGTAGGCGCTTCTGGGATGGCATTGTCGGGGTTCTGAGCGAATAGAGCTCCTTGACGTCGCGAGGAAAGAAATCAGGCTCCAGGATCATGCCAGATGGCGCGAGAATGGAGAGGGTGTCGATGCGGGTGGTCGGGTTCTTGATTGCTCGATTCCGCATATACGCGCGTGTCTGTCGGGTCTGCACCTGGAGCTGTTGGCCTTGGACCTGGAGCTGTTTCAGAATGGCTTCAACGATATCCAGGCGTTTATCTATGCCCGTTCGTATCATTTCGAAGTCATATCGAAAGTTAGTAAACTCTTGCTGCGTCAAGTAGAGCGTGTTGCCGGGCGGTGACATGGCGCAAGCTGAGGCAGCGGAGGCAGCGGGTGTGCCAACGCAGCGATTGAGCATGATGATATGATCGCGACGCATTCGTATCACAGTCAGGTGGAGGCGGGTAATGGAATACTGGTGCACGTGACTCTTGTACCTGGAAAATAGATGATCCGTGAGGTTTATAAATCCACAATAAACAGTGGGTCGGTTCTCACGCCACATCCGCTGTTGCAGCCTCTGTTTTCGAGTAGCCTCCATGTCCTGAACAAAATTTGTAAGTTTTCACAATCCGCAACCTTGAGTGGCGTCTGTAACTTTCTCGCCTGGCTTAACCCCCTTTCCTTGGCAGCATGCCGTGTTCTTGGTGCTATAAACATAATTTGTCCTGTCGGACAGGTCCTGATTCATCTCGCTGTGCTGTTTGCATAAAGCGGGGTCGATCATGTGACGGACTAGCCACTTCGTCGACAAGTGAGTGACTCCTCTCGCGTGACCGCATATCTGGTACTGACGATTGCTACGTAGTAACAAGATATTCCACAGTAGTGGAGGATCTAAAGCGTCAGGAAGACCAAGCCGAAGCGAAGCTCAGCGAACTTCAAGAACAGTTAGCCGCTGCTGTGGCTCGCTTGTCCCGGCTACGCAAGACTAGAAAGGCGACCGAGGACCGTATGAATCAGCTATTCGCTCGATCGATGGCAGAGCTAGACGAGGAGGATAATTGCCTCCCTCCAGAAACGGTTCAGACTCGAATTATTAATGACCGGGCGGAATGGGGCCCGCCGGATGAGATTGACTGGTCTAAATACGGGTTTGACACGGGCTCATCACCCGAGTTTCCTGTATATCCACCTAAGTCGCCTTTACCATGCGACTCCTCTCAACCTGGTTCGCCAGGTTTATAATTCCAACAACCCTTACCGCCCATCATTCTTAATGAAAGGTCCCCCCCCGGAGGTGGCTTGCCCATCGCTCATCAGTCTCCCCCTGATTCTGTATCGGGTGATACAGTAATGCACTCAAGACCTCGCTCTATGAATTACACAGCGTCTAGCCTCTCATCGTATTCTTGGTATTGGGTTCTGCACCACATGACACATACACACTCTTGGGTAAGTGCCTACTGTAACTGCTGCGCCCAACCGCTGTAATAACGGATGAGTGATCCCGCCGAGCATGTATTCAAATGTACGTCTGTTAGACAACCTTTCTAAGGAAATCATGGACAGGCTCAGAGTATCGTCCATTGCAAACCTTCATCATCCATGATTCGCGAAAGGTAAGGACTTCTGTCATGAGGGACCTGCGGAGCCACGGATCGGCGGGGCTGGTTAGGGACAAGGGACTACGAGGCGTATATATGAGGGTTGCGGAGGGCCCTCCTAGCTTGAGAGGGCTAGAATTCAGATGTATACCTAACGATTGACCGCGGATATCACCTGTGCAAAACCTCTTCATTATGCTCAACCCAACGCTCTGACAAGACGTGCAATATACTCTTACGACCTGGTAGCTTGCAATGGTTTTTGCTGCCCCAGTATCATCCAGAGGCAGCATTTCTTACACGAGACGCTGGAAAAATGGGGCGGCATGTGTCGAAAGTGCACAACAAAACACCGAAGATATGAAGGTAAACAGCAGCCAGCCACGTTGAAGCCACGCAGACTGCAGGCTTCCTTTGCCAAGGTTGAGCCGCTGTTCAGGATCGCATTGTATCAAATTTGTACTGTAGTAATGGCGTGAATATCCGTCAATCTAATGCCAATGACCCCGAGCGCGTACATGGAGGAGTAGATCATAGACCAGGTCCGTGTGACACATCATCGTTGTCTTCCCAACTTCGAGATCTAGGTATTTTGGGTTGGCATACAAGACCTTAACCACCGTATCTCGCATCTCCCGAACCGCTTCTACAGTGGACGTATAGACGTACTCTGCCACAGAGAAGAATTCATCGTGGCAAAGCTTTGATGAAGATGAAGTGAGTTCTTTGAATTTAGCAAGAGACAGCGCCTTCAGCCCTTCAATGCTGTACATCTCCGCGAGCGCAAAGATCTTAGCGTGGTGCATCAGGCAGTCCCTTCCTGAGGGCGAAGATTCATCCGACAGCACCAGCGAAGTCGTATCATAGTTCGACTTGTAGAAGTACTGGACCATACAGTCCACCGCCGTTGGATCGTCCTCAACAAGGCTGATGCTTGGTTTTTCGCCTTGAGTGTGCCACTGGGGGCTGCATTTTGTGGCGAAAACCCTAGAGCGCGAACAGACAACCAACCTGTGGACTTGATATTCTCCTTTGGACGTAGAGATCGTCAGATCCGAGTGCTCCCCAGTGAGCAGCAAGCTACAATGCCAGCATTAGAGCGACGTCTGGGAGATCGCTCAAGCAACATACCTTTGAATCTCGCTCAGGCAGTCTGCTTGATCCTTCTGAACTATGGCCATAACTGGTGTGGCGACGGGAGGCGTTGGTTTGGTTTCTTTGAACAGGTCTGGAAATCTCCTCTGAGCTATGGAGTCCGAAATGAATATGCCGTCCGCAAGCAGGTCTTGGAGGATTCGGACAAGCTCGTCGTCTGAGTAGGTTGCAACCTGGAGGTAATTTGCTTCGACTACTTTGCGGATAGCCTTCTGCTTCCGTAAGCAGGAATTCTCGTATTGCCCAAAGACTCTCCTGCAGGCCGTGGAGCGATAGACGCGGATCCGGTCATCTCGTGAGACCTCCATTTGTGATTGAGGAGGGACATCGTGTTGTGCCACAACTGACCATATGTTGTTGTGTGCACGGACCGCATGTTGGCAAGACGACCCAGCCTTGCCAGTACTTCAAGACATGATGTAATTATGACTCCCCTCTAGTGGTCGGGACGGGCACACAGCGAGCGACCGTAACGACATGTGCTACAGTACCACAACAACGCGCCTCGGACGCATTACTAGATCAGAAGTAGATAAACGTGAGCGTCACAAAGTTGAATCCCGGGTTTGGCGCGCGTCCATGCCGGGGCTATTGCGGACAGATAACAATCCATAAACCCAATTCATCTTAAAGACGAATGAGCCTCCACCAGCGACACCGAGTCAGTGATGGGACGCGGAAAGCACAGTGATGGTGGGTCAGCGTTAAGGGTATTTCAGGCGGAGACGTTGACACTGGCCGATTGATGTAGGCCGCAGATCAGATACGTCGCTGCGATAAGGCCGACAACGACAAGGAGAAAGCCCTGCCGACCGTGACACCAACACCGTTGACGCCACTGTGGCTAGCGGCATTTTCGACACCACCCACCGCAACCACCACGACAGCGGCGGTCATATCATGAACAAGATGTCCTCGGATGTGTACAGTATCACGGCGGTGTTAAACTAGACTTTCAGGCGTTCCGCAACGGTGAGGGCACGTGGGGCACTCTATACTGCGTTGGCCGTGGTGTTATTTGGGCTTGCTGTTGCTTCAATTGACGTGATGTTTGAAAGTAGGGTGATCGTACGTGGCATGTCTTCGAGTAGGATCGCGTTTAGATTAGCGACGAATGACAGCCGGCTGATTGGGAAGAACCGCAAGCCCCCTTTATCTTGAGAGGAAGATGGTATAAAGCAGGGAACCCGGTCGCCAGAGGCAGAGGACGAGTGGCGTAATTTGATGGGACGCTCTCTGTGCTGGCCTTCGACAGAAGCCGGGCAACGTTTCCGTGCTGAAGAGCGACGACTTTTTAAGTGCTCCAGTGGTAAAAGAGTACCGTGGTCTCCGCTGTGGCCTTCGAGAAGAGTAGAAAAAGTGCAATGGAGTTTTTAGATCGTTTGCAAGGCCAGTCGGTATCTGGTACTTTGTTGCAGCAAGGCTTTGTATCAAGCGGCGTGTGATGGTTTTGCTGTCAGGCATACCGGAAGGAGGAAGAAGGTTGCCAAGGGTGCAACGCAGACCACTGTTATGCTGTTCTCGCGCAGCGGTGAACAGACGCTTGGTCAACTCAACGGGAGACATTTGGAGAACCATCGTTGGAGTAGCTTCTCGACGCGATGGTGGCAATTTGGGACTCTCCTCCGGAGCTCGACGGACCAGCGCTTCGAGAATGGCTCCCATCGTCGGCCAGCTCCACGGCTTGGTTGGCATAGGCAGATGAAGGAGCCAGCCATATGGGTCAAGATGCGGCGACTTTTTGTTCGACTCATATCCCATTCTCGGATCTACAATTTCTCGAAAAATCACAAGGGTTTCATTTGTCCTAACTGGATGGCCTAAAGTGTCTAACAAAGAGACCTGCAGCGAAGCTAGCGAATATTATGTCCATCCTACACAGTGCCATCTTCAACATCAAATCTAGAACTCTGTCCCGAAAACTTGCTGTGTTCGGCAACAATAAAAGTAGTCCAGAACCCAGCTGCAAGCCCGCTCCTTCTTGACAGACGTCAGTCGTAGAAAGCCACCGTTCTCAAATTTCAATGTCAAGCTCTGGGGAAATGTCTTCCTCGACATACGAGATGCCCGAGAGTCTCTTCAGTTGATAATTCAGACTTACGGTAAAACCAGAGTCGTTCCCTTCACCAAGGCGTGTAGTAACATATCGCCAGGAGTCGGAAGTCTCAGGCCAGTCGTACGCCCAGACGCTCACGCGGACCCTTAGATTCGCATGGAGCATTCATGCGGCAGGACGACATTCATCTCAAAAGGGTCGATCATACGGTTAAAAAAGCGTAATAGAATATAGGTAATGTCACTATTTATCGCTTTCCAGTCTAAAAAAATTGCTTCCGCTGACGAAGATGCAAATACGCAACATTGCAAGCTGTCGCCAGCAACCTGAGTGCTGCGTGAGAGCAAGACTGACTAAGGGAGCTCTTGAGAATTAATGAATCCCGCACAGGGGCAACCTGCTACTCGGCCGCCAAGGGTTTGCGACCTTGAAATTAGGTCTAGGAAGGGGTGTCAGTTCGACCGTGTTACAATTGCGTGCGGAGAATGAAGACTTACACGATGTAGTACGGTCGCAGTTTCACATCACGAATGGCCTTCCTCATATTGGCGACCAGAAGCAGGATCTCGATGTATTCCCAGCCCATGATTTCCTTCAACAGGAACAGGGCAAATCCCTCTAGGCTCTCCTCTAGGAAAGCAAGGTTGTAGATGCCAACCTCCTTCAGGCGGGGATCACTGCTCCAGCCGCCACAGGGGAGCCGGTAATCCTTGACAACAATATTCTCGAAGCCAGCCTGCTCCATGTAGCGCTTCTGCGTCCATCGAGACCGATCTTAGCCGTCTTGCCGAGCCGGTCCATGGCCTCGGTGAAGACTTGGCCCCACTGCTTGAAGACGTGTTTCGGGTCATCGCGCACTGAAGGTGCATCGCTGCACAGGCTGATGGTGAATTCGAAGTTCTCCAGATAACCACCAGGCTTGAGCGCCTTGAAGGCCTCGCCGTAGAGCTTAGGCCAGTCGGCTATGCTGCCGTAAAGGGCACGGATGTGGATCAGGTCGAAACTCGCGGGCGGGTACGTCCACTCCAGCTGGGCGTCATCAATGTGGAACTTGCAGTTGGGTGGCACCCAGAAAGGCTGGATGGGGCTGATGTCGAAGCCGGTAACTTCGGCGGCTGGGTGAGCGTCGGCGACATCAATGGCCCAAATTCCGGTGCCGGTACCGACATCAAGTACGCGCTTGGGCTCGTCAATTGGTGCCTCATAGAGCTTATCGCCGAGAAGCAGCGTAATGAAGTGATGAGCTATATCAAGGCCGTCATTCTGGCGGTCGTCGTTGGGGCCGTCGACTTGTAGCTCTGGAACGTACGGCCATGGAGCTGGCGGTACTCGAGCATGCTGCTCGTCAACGAAGCCGTCGATGAAACGAAACTACAGCACGAGTGAGCTATAGACTCGGCGAAATGGAGACTGTCCGTGCTACCTTTCATTATCGATACCTTCGTCACTATCAATATCCGACTCTTCCTGCGCCACACAGTTAGAGCAGCACTAAGATGCTGATTGAGGCCTTACGAAAGGGACTTGATCTGCCGTGATATGCTCCTGTTCGTTGGCTTGCTCGACAACCTGCTCTAGGTTCGCTGGGCTTCCTGGGGCGTCGGAACTGGGCGATCGCGGAGATTTGGGCGACCGAGGAGATCTCGGTGAGGGAGATTTCTGGTAAGATGGACCGGGAGGTGGGGAGGTGGCCGAAGCCTCCAGGCTTGCCGACATAGTAAGGAGATTCCGGGTGTGGTTTAGCTGCGTGAGATTGTTCCACCGGAGAAAATGACTGGATTCGACGGAACGGGACGAAAACCTATGCTCGAACCAGATGAATCCAGTAATGGCGAGGGAGTCGAGAGCTCAGAGGCGTCAGGCGCGTGAGTAGGGTCAAGGGAGGATGCGAGTGCGGATCTAGCCACGAGAGGGCAGATGCCTTGGCATGACACATATCGAGTACCAACAGACCCAAAAAAGCAAACCCCGCCCTCGAGTCGGTCGCCCTATCATGCGTGGCTTGTCTGGAACACGGGCTCGTACTTGATGGGAGACACTGACGTGATTGGCTTTTGCGCCCATGACCATGTCTGGCTCTCCATTCCGCTCCCCCCGTTCGCCCTACGCCGAATCTGAAAAACATCCTGGGCATGGCGCGCTGAGGGACTATGAGGCCACTTGACGAATGGTCATGTACGTCGTCGGGACTCAATGTGTCCGATATGCGGCGAACGCTGTAGCTCCGCCATGCCGTCACCTTGACAAATTGGGAGATCGTCCCTCACTATCAGTATCTACTCGCGTCCGCAGGTGCGAAACATGCTTACTCTATAACTTCGACATAAACACGCATAGACCAACCACCCCACATAGTACAAGTTGTCGTCAAGTTTGTAGTACACGCCTACTATGTGACCGAGCATCGGGGCGCATCACTTCCTTACCGACACTCCTTTGGGAATGCTACACATGCACGATGTGGCACAAAAGGCGGCGGCTACTTCTTGGTCGCCATCAAGTTTCCCCTCATCTCTCCGTTTGCTTGATTGGCCAAACGATGGAACTGTGCTGTTGGAGCCAACTAACCTCTGGGTGTATTTGATAGCTTGAGACCCGGCGACTGTTTCGTTCTGGCCAACGACCTATATCTCTCGCCCTTGCCGGATAAGCCTTCCACAAGTTAAGCTCATCTTCATTAGTTTGCGATCTATGTATGCCTTATCTCTGTTATAGGGAAGAAGGGGGGTTAAGGTAAAGACGAGATGCTTACAAGGTGCAGATCATGGCTTCCGGCCCCATCCAAGTCCTTGTCAATGCCTGTGACTTCAGAACGGGGTATCGCTCTGATGGGTCCTCCTACCGATATAAGAGCTGGGATTGCGAGCAGGCGACCTGCAAATACTCAAGCAACTATGTCGCACCTCAGTAGGATGGGGCTTGTGACGAGAGCATCGCCTCCCAGAATGATGCCGAGGACGGTGGAACTGGGTAGGAACGGATAGGCTATCTCAACTACACACAACAGAGAGCGGACAATCAACCACGAGGTTTCGTAGTCTCGATAGATTCGAATAGTCATTGTCCGGAACAGCAAGCTTGGACGTGAGTTCCCAGCCCGGCGTGCATGTCTTGGGACCCAACTCCATACCTTCGTGCTCGCAGGAGTCAAAGTCAGTAATTACGACACCGTCATTGTCGTCGACCATGATGTTGCTGGGGTTCAGGTCATTGTGGATCAAACCTAACGAATGCAAATGGCGCAGCCCTTCTTCAATATCTCGTATGCAGCGGGTCCCATCCAAAGGCTTCGGGATCCGGAGTCTCTGGGATAGGGTCATCGCATACTTCTGAAAAACAAGTCCTTTGATCCTGCCGCCTTCGACGATGCACCCAAAATACGCCGCAACATTGGGATGTGGTTGCTGCTTCAAGATCTCGCAGACCTTGGCTTCCTTTAGAAGCTCCCTTCCAGGATGGAGGGATGCTTCAGTATCTCCGTAATGAATGAGACTCGGCCTCTTACAAAATTGTTCGGCAGTCGGAGATCCGGTAAGGATGGAAATGCCCGGTTCATATAGCGGCCAAATGTCTTCTGGTGGTATTACAGTCTTGCAGAGCCTGTCGAGATCGGTGGTAGCAGCAAGTTGAGGACGTCGCTTGGGAATGCTGGCAGAGAAGTACTGGCCGCCTTGCTCGATGATGACTTTGGTCGAGTGGAATACCCAGTCGCCATCCTTCTCCACGAAGGCTTCGCTGGACTCATAGATTCGCAAACTCTGATCTGGGGCACTATGTCAGTGAATTTCTCTGAAATATCAATCGCGGACTTGGTTACCGGACGCCATCTCGGGAGATTTCGATGCTTGCTGATTTAGACGGTGAGGTGAACTGCCAAGGTTTGAAACATCACCAGACACTTCTAGGAGCCTAACTCTCACGTGACCATATGCGCTAATCCACATCCACTGCCAAACCACCATCCGCACCAGCGCAACAGCGCTCTCATCCCCCCCTCAGCGACCGTCCCAGACAAACATGATATCGCGGCTTACCCAAGCATTGCGAGACCTCCTTCTTGACATTCCGAACCAGGTTTCCAGGAGAAAGGGTCCCGAAAGATGCTGACATAGACAAGCTGGGAGACTGCTCCACAACAACGACATGATACGGACGTACGATCCAACCCGAAGCACTTTAGCGCGCTTGAAGCACCCAAAATCGAGTCAGCCAGTCGAAAAGATCCACCACAAATATGCAAGAGCTTGAACAATAAGCTGTCAACTCATCGATAGCGGGTTCGACATACAGTGGCGGCGTTCCTCAACATGGACTTCGAGAGTGTAGATGTGTCCCTGCGTTGGCAGGCGATCGAAGGACGTCGGCTGAACGTACAAGATTAATCATAAGATTGCGAAGGAGCGGAATTTGATATTCGAGACGACTTTTCCGTGAATGGTCAGAGTATCCCTCGTATAATCTCGTCATTGTTGGTGACAGTGGGTGTGCTAGAAGCGTCAGCATTCAGGAGAAGGCTTGGACCCCTCGCGGGGTCCAACCATTTCCAAAGAAGAGCCTGCGTCGTGGCATCTAGCGGTACCTAATCCTTCCGGCGTATACTCAAAGTGACAGAGTTGACGGATAGCACAGTCTCGCGAAGCTTTATAAAGGAACTCTAGGCAACATTTGCCACACTACGGAAGGTGGCCGGAGCCGAACTATGTGCTGATTATCCGGATGGAGAGAGTATGGTAAGTGTATGGAGCCGCGGGAGTAATTATCCTGATGCAATCGATCTCGCCTGATATCAACCCTATTGAAGAATTTGCCGGTGACTTGAGAGCCATATCCGTTAAGTCTGGCGCGAGCATGGGGCCCCACGAGATTTGACTTGAGCTTCTTCCTAGGAGAGGTTTGTTGATGCTGTCTTGGCATAGGAAACCGAGGACGTAACCCCGGCCGCTGACGAGAAGGGTCAGGACACAAACGCCTCGGAACCACCCGCCGATATGGCCTCTTCTTCTGGACACTCCCAATCGTCAACACCGTTGAGCTCGCCTCCGGATTCTCCCCTCACCCCAGTTTTGACTGCTAATAACTCGCGGATTCTTCGCTTGTCAAAGCCCGGCGTCTGTGAGCCTACTGGCAGGACGGGCACACAAAGCCCCAACGACGCCGACTGCCTGCATAGTACGGATGCACCGGCAATCTTGCGACTCCGCCAGCGAAACGGCAATGCAAGCCACCACGAAACGCCGCCTCGGAGCTCCAAACTAGCAAACCGTCGGCTCGAACCCCTCCACATTGCGCGCCCGGAGAAGCGATGCTGTCCGTCTAGCATACCACTGATGATCCTGGCGTATCTGGACAAGTCAGATGGCCGTGTGGTTGGGCAGATGCTTCCCCCATTCATGTTGGTTGGCGTCCCCTACTGTACTAATGCCCTGATGTATCAGGTCCAGATACACGAAATTGTGGCCCGTGCATCACCAAAAGTCTGTCTCCTGCCCCCCTATGCCATCGTCCAGATGTATTAGGTCCAGATACACGCTCTCTAGAACAAAAGGGTTTAAATAGCCGTGTGCTGCGCGAGCTTGGCTGGGTGGACGCGAGGACGGAGCGGGATGACCCGCGGAAGTCGGACCTGACAATTCGATCGCGTGAGTCTCCCCCGTCTGATCTGCGGAGGCTCAAGACGGCGATCAAGTTGCCGGCGCGGTTCATTGGCATGGTATTCGGGATGACGATCCAATCCGGGTGGAGCGCTGTAACCGTTTGATCCGGAGGGAGGCGGCAGCGTAATTGTATCTAGTCTTTTCCTCCGTATAAGGCACTTTGGTTAACGAATTCGCTTCGATTCACTTCGTATCTCCCGTCGGTAAGGTGGTCGACTTTCATACTCATTCCTATCCTCTACTTCCCGTATTATCACAGGCAGGGGATCCTATTCATGGCCGGTCCCAGCAGCGCTAGGTAGACGATCGGTATTATTTCACGGTATTTTAGCAGGGGCGGGTGGTGGTTGGTTTCCAAGATTAGTTGTGAATGTCGAAAGGGTCCAGGTTACTTGCCACCAAATTTGTCGCTAGTGATGGTCACGAGCATGATGTTGTTCCTCCCGTCACGATCCATTGCCTATCATATCGAGGTTCCAACTTGAGCAGCTCCAGGATGCATTCGGAGGCGAAAGGGGTGCGGGGCCGAGTAGAGTTCCGGGTGCCGCCTGACAACGTTCTTAGCCCAGTGCTTTCGCACGGGGATCGGCCGCGTTGTGCGAGGATGCGATTCGCCCTCTCTGTTATAGCATCAAACGGCGGCGTAAAGCCTCTGGCGTATACGTCGGCGAAATGGCTGACGATAGTCTTTCTTTTCTGTGGTCGCTCTGTCGATTTTCGTCCGGGTGCGGGGTTCGCGCGGCGGATGCCCGGTGCGCCTAGCGGTCGTTGCCCCGGAGGATTACGGCAGCTTCGAAGAGCGGGTTGAAACCATTGAATTACGAGGGGTTGCACCCGTTCTTTCCTTGCCTCTAGTCGAACGTAACCACCCTGTCCTCCTAGGTACGTGACTGTTGGACCCCAGAACGACTGTGAGGAATTGGTGAGATAGCAATGGCAAGGGGATACGAGGCGGGCGCGATGACGAGGCGGTAACCCAAGACAGAATGAGTGGATCCCACCTGGGCTTGTCTCGTCATGGTTGGCTGCGACGTTTCTTCTCCAACCCCCGCGACAAGACGGGAATCATGGATACCAGCGACGCCTATCGACAGGCGCTGGAACGATCGACGACGCTTGATACTCCAACGGAATGGGTAGATGAAAGTCACGATGTTCCAGTGGCGCGTGGTATCAACCGGGCTGGTTGCGAGCAATGGCTCCGTGACATGTGTTTCCCCGCCGACGACGCGACGTGGAATCGCATCAAGATGAAATGGATCAGTTTTCTGTCCGCAACAAGCATGATGCCCGATGTGGCACTGGCGCCGAACCGCAAAGCCGTTCAATTCACCTCTGGTGATGGGCGCCTTGTCGACAGCATAGAAAAAAGGTTCTCCACAGACCGCTTCCACCGAAAGGTCGTGCAGGCGTCCTTTTGGGCAGACTCGGGCTTGGAAGGCCTAGAGGCGCTCGCAGAGCGGTGGCCAGGGATCGCGTGGACGGCGCTCAATGCCGCAGACGAGGGGAGGAGAGGCCAGGAGTTCCAGACACTGGCGGCGATCTGGGATCTGGGAAGGCGTCGACGGTACCAGGCGGTGTTGACGAGCATGTTGGGTTTCCTACTGTATTGCCACGAGGATGGTGCTCTTCATGACCTAGGCCTACAGCTGGACCAAGACCAACAAGACGATCTTATCGACCTGGAGCAGGGGGTGTCCGTGTCCATGATGGAGCAGAGAACTCTGCGATGGAATAAGCCCAGTGCTCTTGACGGGGTCTGGGCCGTAACGGAACAGCTCCTAGTGAAAGCCATGAACAGGAGAGGGTCGACGGCGCAAAACAACCCGCTGCTGTGGTGGGTAGCGATCATGACCAAGTCGGCACTGGAAGGCGGTACCGACTTCATCAGCAGCGGCAGGTTCAACATGAACCCAATGCCCATGGACCTGGACCTCCGTGGCCGAGCAGAGGCATTGGTACACTACGGCAAGATCTTGATGCTGAATACTGCATTTATTTCGTGGAATCCGGACCGGGATTCATTTGCGGAGGTCGAAGGGGACTTGAATCTAGTCGACAACGAGTGGCTGAACGTGGAGGTATCTCATCATCTCGACGTATCCCCTATTCTCAAGGTCCGTAATATAATGTACAGCTATACTCACAAGCTCTCAAGAAAGCAGCCGTGTACCAGACGTGGATGAGCGTGAGCGCATCCCGAACAGTCTCGGAGTCCTCCCCCAGCCCATCACTCGACGGGTCAGGCGGCGGACTCTCCCGTGGATAAAAAAGCCACGCCCGAATCTCGCCTGTTCGCGCCATTCATGGTTCCGTTACGTCGAGCGTTCCTCCGAGCCCCTCTCCGGGACACTTCTTCGCTGGCGTCTTTCACGTCCTCCCGCGTCAAGGCGTAACCCGGGTGTACGAGATCGAAATCATCCTCCACACGTGCAAGGAATGCCGGCCATACGGTTCCGATCACGTCGTCTGACGCCCCGAGCGGGACAGACGGCTGGCTAGATGCAACGGAGGGCCGAGGCTGGGTGCGTCCGTCCTCCTGTACTGTAATGGACGGGAGCCGCCGCCATTCTTCCGGAACTTCGAGAGATAGGCTTGGATCCACTCTCTGTCGCGTCCTCTGTACGATTTGCCATGTCTCGCGGAGGAGGTCCGTGAGACAACGCATCGCCTCGTGGAACTGGTCACTTCGGTCTGCGGGAATCCAATGTTGTACTGCTGCGGCGACCTCACGAACAACAAGAGCAGAGCGAGACGACGCCGGGTCATGCTTCCCTGACGCGGTCGCTTTCAAGAGAACGGCTCGGATAAAAGCACCATGGCCAGAATGGCTCTTGCCCAGTTCTTCCAGCGCACGGTCTAGCTCCTCGCCCTGGTGAAGGAAGTACGTCGGCCTGAAAATATGTTTGACGAGCGCGTCTGCGAGTACGACCAGCGCAGCGAAAACCCGCATACGCTTGGCGGCGGGGGTGTTGGTCGGGGGAAGAGGAATGGCAGTGCGTCGGATTGCCTGATGGTCTCGGATGCCGGCCCACGCCGCGCCGTCCTCTAGACAGCTCTCAGGAAGGTCGGCTGTGAGCTCGGCGCCTAGGAAGTCTAGGACGCCACGGAAGGCGGAGTTGAGGCCCTGGCAGCTGTATTGCGATGTGAGTATATCGGAGAAACTAAAGGGTGCAGCTATGTCGCGTGTCTGGACCTACATCTGGACCCGGTTGACTTCAAGACTAGGCATCTTGGTGATATGGGAGCGAACTGCAGCGAGCTCGTTCTGCGCCTTTCGCAATTCCTCCGACTTCTTCACGAGGTCGGACTGCAGAGATGACAAGTTTGCATTCAGGGCCTTTTCCCGCCCTTCTAGCAAAGAGACCTTCTCCTTCAATTCTTTGTTCTTCGCCTTCAGATTCAGGTTGTCCTTCTCATGGGCTTTGGCCGTCTCGGTCACTCGGAGGACCTTTTGCTCCCAGTCCCAGACCTGCGCGCAGAGATTCCCGACCTTTGTCTCCTCGCTTTCTTTCGCGTTTTCGGCAGCGACCCTCTCACGCTCCGCCGTGGCAAGGCGGGCTTCGAGAGCCCGGACTGCCTCAGTGTGTTCTCGCTTCTCCTTCTCCTGCTCTATTCCGCGTAGAGACAGTTCGTTAAGATTCGTCTTGTACGCAACGTGGAGTTCGGTTAGTTCGCGCTCTTGCGCTTCATGCCTGTGCGCCAACTCCTTGACTCGCTGATATCCACCCCGAGATTTAAGTGCGGCAATGAAGGCGAAAAAGTAGTCCACATCCCTCTCTGTGTCAGATGTCGAGGGCGAAGGGGTCGCTTTGGGGGATTGAGGCATTAGGGCAACGGACGGCGCCATGATCAGGTCGATGCGTTGGAGGGTGACTGCGACGCGGAGCTCGGCTTATCAGGGTGAATGGATAGATATGAACATGGCTTATCTACTGCAAGAACGAGAAGTTAGTCGGTCGTCGGAGGTCTAGCTGGACGAGGCGGTTGGTTCCATGCACATCAAGACACGCGTGACTTGCGAAAGTGCTTGGCGCTATAGCTGATACGACTCCATACCGGCCGGCAGGCTACACCAGCGAGTGCAAGGCGGACCAACGACAGGACCACGCACGACGTGGTCGCAGAAAAGTGACCTACACTATTAGGTTGACGAAAGGTGTAGGAACGATTGGCTATGGGTGGCTCCCTCGGAGGAACCCCCCGCGCCAGGGCAGCCTCGTCACGTTTCTGCAATGCATGTGGAGGATACCATGTAGGTAGCTGCTAAACAGCCCGGAAACCTCGCGTTCCCTGATGTTAAACCAACTATCTCCCTGCGTCTAGGCTGTGCTAGGTCTCCGTATTGTTCCGACCAGCCAAGAAGGAACATTGACATCCAGAGAGGCCTTGAATCGACTATCACCCGCGAGGTAAAGCCGGTCTCAAGACAGCCTAGGAGACTTTCATTAGGAGCACTGATGGGAGTGGGATTTCCTGCCTGAGAGCATCGCGGCTCCAAATGGACGTAAGCTAGGGCACTGCCAGGGAACGAAACGACGAAGCCACGAGGGGACCCCTCGACCTCTGGGAGACTACGTTCCAGCCTCCTAGTGCGACCATATCGCTGGCTGCGAGCAAGTACGGGTAGTCCAACTAATTTGTATCGTCGACCGTCCGGTGAAGGTGCTATTACGCCCATCGGGAGAGAGAGAATGGTTCCACGCCAAGACGCGACGATATCAATTTCCTAATGCACAGAATATGAAGTTAACAGACACACACAGAAAGCCTGCTTCATATTGCATTCCGCCAGCGAGCCCCTAAGGAGAGTCGCGTGCCATGACTTCCATCATTCGTCGCTCCTCCTCAAATTGCCGCAATTGGTCTGCTGTGGTGATCAAAACCCCAGTATCCTCATCGGAGTCACCAGTGAAGGGGCATGTAAGTATTTTGCACTCCCCAGTCGATGCCTCTGCGTCTTCATGCCCACATACTCGCCGATCTTCGATCTCTGTCCGCGAGACTACCTGGCCGAGGGCATCTCTCGAGACGTATTTCACTTCGATGGCTGTGTGTAAGACACCAATCAAAGCAGAATGGAGCGAAGCACAGCTTGGTACAAGTTGCGGACTTGCAAAGCTCCCTAGGGCTTGCATCTCATTAGCAAGAACAAACGACGTTGTGATGGGGCTTTGATCTACCACTGAAAGCGCTCGCCATAGGCTTCCATATCGTCCAACGCTGCTTCTAGATCCCTACAGTCTGATCTTTATCGAAACGGCGCGCCATGATATCGACTTGGTAGTAGTGTAGATAATGAATCGTCAACATGATCTGCAGGGGAGGATTCCTCGCGATGTGATTACCCCGTACAGTCCGGGTGCCGGCCGGCCGGTAGAGTGAGGTGATCGCTGGCGCACTCGCGTTGGCGAAGACACCGAAGTTGAGGAGTTTTGCGACTGGTTTGGGATGAGGGTCTCCTGGGGGTTGACGGATGCGACCAACCTGTGCAAGGTCTGGCAGTGAGTGTTACTATAATGTCTTTTGTTGAGCGAGCTTCGGAGAGGAGAGGTTCTCTCCGCTGAATAGACTTCGAGGTGAGGACCAGAAGAAGGGGAGAACAGACCAACAACATCGGACCGGTGCACAGCTGAAAGCAAACTCAACCAGACTGGAGAGACGAGTCCGACGAGAAGAGCATCCTGCATGCATGCGCGCTCCCACTAAGCCGCAAGGGACATCATGGCCATGCACGATGGACGCAGACACGGGTTGGCTATCTGTTTGTGGGTGCGTCATGCTTCGTACTTTGCCGGACTGTCCTGTCAATCAAGTCGCCACCTCCATCGTTGTGGCCTCAAGATTCAAGGACCCCCCCCTCTATCTCTTCCTCTCTCTCCCTCTCTTGCCGGAGATCGGTCGTCTATTATGATGTTCGTGCCTAACGCCGCAGACTGTCAGGTCCTGATCACGGGTATGGACATCCGATAACGAAAGAATTATGTACTAATTGTATAGAGAACCTCCGAGCGCCTGTATCCAGGTATGCAGTATGCATACGGCCATTATAACATACCGAACCTAAGGCCCTTATGGTGGGGTTAAGGCTTGCGTAGTTGCCTCCCCTTCCTTCGCCACCACAGTCTGTCTCCCCCTTCAGACTATTATAAGAAAGACGTACTTATTTGATGTTCTACAGGATGCAATAACGAATTCTATTCATTGAACGAAGTGCTCCTTCAAACCCAGTAGCTTTTGGGAAAGGAGCTAGGGGGGCTAGATAGTACCGAGGGCGACGCGTCGGTGAAATAGAGAGGAAATGGCGTTTAGATACTTCCTCCTCATGCTTAGCTACGGTCAATCTTGTTTTCAATTGAAGGTGTTCTCCTCTCGAGGGCCTGCAACTGTACCAATTGTTTCCCGAATCACGCCCTGATTTGTTTGGCAAGGCTCTTCCAGAGGTGCGGGGTCGAAGCTGGCTGGTGTCAAAAATGCTGCCTCGGCAATCTGAAACAGAACTGGTCCGTGCATATCGTCATTTTGTCTGACCAATAACAAACGAGGGTCGCCCCTAGCAACGTGATTCTCGCTTGTTCAACACTGTTTTTCAGACCCATCGCGCAGTTTCTGTCTATTTTCCATCGAACGAACAACGACAGCGATATCTCATGGCCCAACAGAGGAGCGTAGAGGAGCTACAGAAGCTCCTGGACGAGGCTTTGCAGCGCGCCGAAGAAGCAGAGATAGGACGACAGGCAGAGCGACAACGCGCCGAGGACGAGCGACAACGCGCCGAGGCTTCGGAGGAACAAACACGATTTACAACACTACACGAATACATCGCAGCCTGCCATGCATCTGTTTTCTCCCGGTTTGTCATCGAAACTGATCCAAAATTGACCTCGAGGGGCTCCATCACAAATCCCCGTGACAAGTGGTGTCCTGCAAATCTGCGGCCATGGTCCGACTTCATTGATCAACAGAAGCTCACTTTCGGTACACTCTACGATTCCTTTCCTACCGACCGCCGCGTTTTCGAGAACCGAAATTTCCTGGACGTCTTGGGCAACAGGGTCTCTCAACGGCCGATAGCAGACGAGAAGACGCTCGAATATTTCCTGCATAATAGCGTGGAGGATCCGGTCAGGGCCATCATTCATCAACTCAAAATGGTGGAAGAGGTCAGCAGGGCATTTCAGATTGGAGATGGTGTTGTCTTTGACAACCATCCCTATGCCCTCAGCGATGTCGCCGAAGAAGTCGTCGATAGGGAGACCCAGTCGACGCGACCACGGACACCAGACCACCGAGGTGATCTCAATCAGCTGCGACCGGATCAAATATGCGTGTATCGATCCGACAATGCCCTGTCTTCCCTGCGCACTATGGTGTACATATCCGAATATAAGCCGCCCCACAAGCTAACGGCGCCACATCTTCGTCTCGGACTCCGCGCTATGGACATCTACAAGGAAGTTGTAAATCGAAAGACGATTCCAACTTCTGCAGACCCCGACGCGCGTTTCCAGTATCACGCGGAGAGGCTGACGGCATCTGCAATCACGCAGACGTATCATTACATGATTGAAAGTGGCCTTGACTACGGTCTTCTGACGACTGGCGAGGCCATCGTATTTCTGAAAATTGACTGGGATCAGCCCGAAACGCTGTACTATCATCTAGCGGAACCTGGTCCGGAGGTCTCAGCCCATCCAAACAACCTGCCAATCTGTACGGCTGTCGGTCAATATCTGGCGTTCACCCTCATGGCTCTTGGTTCGCCTGGACAACAACGGACGCATGGGCAGGAGGAACGTCGGAGAGCGATGGAGCACTTGAAGACGTGGGCTGAGGACTTCGAAACGACATTGCGTTCCATCCCGGAAAATGAACGATCGGCATCATCGGACGACTCACCTGGTTATGAACCTACCACCTACAAAAGGCGTTGATCGGTCACCCGGCCTTCCCCGCAGAAGGAGACGTCGAGGTGCTGAGACTCAGGTTGGCGAGAAGTCGCTGACGAAGACAATAGGCGGGAACCATCTGATGACGAGTCGGCACCCAAGCCACCGGACACGCCTACGCCCAGCGGACGAAATGCAAGACCAGGAACTAGGCGGAGTCAGCGGCTGGCGCCACGGCCGCGCGGAGGAGGCGGCGAGCAGGATCGGCAGTACTGTACGCAGAAATGCCTTCTCGCGATGGTCAGAGGTGGTTTTCTCGACTTACATTGCCCGAACGTGGCACTTCACCACAAGAGCTGTGTCTCCGCCCGCGCACGTCATCCTGTCGATCATGTGGAATGGCTTCGCCTACTGCGGAAGCAGCTAGAACAGTCTCTTGACGACGGGATCAAGCCATTAGGGGAGGGTGGCGCACGGGGCGTGCTTTTTCAAGTGACTTTACTTGCCCACGGCTACACCTTTGTCAGCAAGGGCACCGTGCCGGCTTTCATCACAGATCTCGAGCACGAGGCTTCGGTTTACGACCGTCTCAAGTCTATTCAAGGCGCCAACGTGCCTGTATTCCTGGGTGCTATCGACCTCCGATCGATGAACAAGACTTACTACTACGACCATCGGGTCTACGTGGTGCATATGACATTTTTGTCATGGGGAGGTTGCAGCATCGGCAAAACAGAGAAAGTGGGCGACACAAACAAGTCGCTCGAAAGTGAGGCCATTCAATCCCTGAGAGCCTTGCATCGAGAGGGGGTGATCCACAAGGATGTGCGACTTGCGAACATGTTGTTCAACCCTGAGACCAATAGGGTTATGTTCATCGACTTTGAACGGGCCTTGCTACTCAAGCCGCCCCGGCGTCCGTTGGCGCAGCTGGTGCCAAACAAGCGAGCGTGGAAGTCTGAGATGATGATGGATGTCAACAAGGCGACTGATGATTCAAGCAGACAGATTGGGTCAAGTCAAAGTTTTTCAGAGGATATTTCAATGGCAAAGATGGCTTTCTTTGCATGAAATGTTCCCTGAGGACATGGGTTGGTGCTTTCTGTCTAGGCGACATGAAACGTTAGGCAAGTTAATACAAGGTAATAGATAAGATCGCCAAGCCTTCACAAATCTGGAGTTGGGGAACGTCACGTCGGTGATCATGAGTTTCAATGCCTACTGTACAAATACCCTACTGTACCAATACCCTGATGTATCAGGTCCAGATACACGAAATTGTGGCCCGTGCATCACCAAAAGTCTGTCTCCTGCCCCCCTGTGCCATCGACCAGATGTATTAGGTCCAGATACACGAAATTGTGGCCCGTGCTCGCGACCGTGTTTAGCGGCCGCCTCAGTGGGACGCGCGTCAAGTGATATTGCCGACGAAGCAGCGCGGTCAATGTCGGCTTTCCACCTAACTGCGTTTCGAGCAATCAATCTGTTCATATGCTGCAACATACAGCGAAAGCCTCATGGATGCCGACGACCTCACATTCCTTCGCTCGCAGCAGCTTGTGATCGACCGTACGGCTCTGGTCCTCATCTGCGGCCGCCCCGAATGTCTTACTGGCCTGTCACCGAAGACCCACCAGGTGAACGACCACCTCAATCGAAAACACCACATTCCTGCGGAGGTGCGGGGTCACGAGACATGAGCTGTAACGCTGCGCGTGGTGTGCTGTGGGATCTCCGAACAGCAGCGGACAGACAGACTCGAAGATTGAAATCATTTACTATTTCGTTGAAGTACGGCAGCAGATTGATCGTGGGTGGGCTGGTCTTGACGTGGGACGGCGCGACGCGAACTGGTGGATCCCACTCCACGTGGCGCCCCACCTGCAGCCATGGCGATCGAACGCGTAGTCGGGCGACGCAGCAGTGTCCCGATGTTCTAAGTCTGGCTGACTTGACGTTAGATCCTGTGGATTTGTTAAGTACAGAGGAGGAGAAAGCTTTTTGGAAAGCAATTGAAGGAAGTGAGGATCCCAGTAGGGTGGACTCTGTCGGTATGGATACAGGAGAGCGGAGTGACAACATTTGGGAAGTGTTTGTGGATTATTCAGAGTGTCAGTCTGGAGGAAGAGTAGGGTGAGAGATACGCGACCTGGGAGGCTATTTTGTTAGACTTTATGATGTCCTGGGGTACCTCACTTGGAGTGATACCAATGAAATGAGATTGGATACTAGTCTTCCTCTAATCCATCAGATTCTGGTAGTGGGTATGGGGCGCAGCCCCGTACGAGTGAGCAAAGCGATCGAGTCAGCTTATGTAAAGTAAGCATTGACAATGGAATGAAACACCATGAGGTGATAGATAGAACATGTGAATGTCATTTGGTGATAACCTCACTTTTGGAAAGTTTATTGTAAAGTGATGCAAAGGAGCGTAGCGACTTGGAATCAATTGTTCTTTAGAAGTACGAAAGGGAGCAACGCGACCGATACTCCCAATGAAATAAGCCAGTTGAGATACTGGCCATGGCTGAACGGAGTGAAGAAAGGAACGGAGTGACGTGAATGAGCGGAGCGAAATGAAAGGGCAACCTGACTGGAAGGAGGGAAAGGAACGGAGTGACATAAGCGGAGCGACCTTACCGAAGCGGAGCGAAAGGTGAAGGAAGGGCCCAGGGCACACCGAGGAGGAACGACGAGAGTGATGACCCAAGGGGAACCGAAGGTGACCCAAGCCATCTTAACTATGGCCAGGAAGGACATATTTTGGTGGTCCAAAATCCCTATAATTTGTTATAAGATGGCCCATGGCCCATGACCCGACCCAGCAGATTACTAAGGAGGGGAAAGGACAGCGCGAGTGAGTATAACGAACGGGAGCGGCCAGAAGAAGGGAGTGATAACGACCTAGATAGGAAGAAAGGCGAATGGAGACCCAGGAAGGGTGGGGAAAATGAGGTAAAGGAGGGGGACGACTGGTTGATAATAGTCGTACAGGATGTGGGTCTAGGATAGATGCATGGAAGGCCACGTGGGAGCGATGAAGGGTATATGAAGGGGGTGGGAGCCCACGTCTTGGAAGGACAAATGGGTTGTTCTTCACTTCTTTTTCTTCTTTCACTTGTGAAGTCTTTTGTTCTTGCTTGGAAGGCAGGTCACGATCGGATGATTGTGGAAGAGAGCACTGGGTGATCTTTTGAACCTTTGGTGTTCTGGGAGAGGTATGGTGACAGTACGGGACAAGAGGAGCCGTGTTGAGACCCTTTTGTTTGTGTTTGGTGATGCTGAACTGGACAGTGAGGATGAGTTTCACGAGAGGGATGGTGTCGTGTGAGACGAACAGTTTGTTCCTCAGTCTTAGGGCACGGAGGAGACGAGGTTGGTGCAGCCCGTTCAAGAGGGACTCGGAGAGATTACAGGGCGACTTTGTGTCTTTGGTGACTTTACATGGCACATTGGCGGGAGCGAAAGAGTTTCTTTTAGGGTTGGTACCTAAACTGGAAGAGCTCAGTTTGACAGGTTTTTGTTGGATTAATGATGAGACGACGAAGGAATCCAATGGCAGCGTGTGCGTTTGCCTCTGTGTTGCTGGGCCGTTGGCGGCTCGTTCTGTGACGATGATGTCTTCTATCGAAGGTGAGGGCTTGGATAAGACTTCACTTTGGTTTGTTGAGGCGTTTCCCGTGTGGGAGCAAGAGTATTGGATGGCGGAGCGGAAGTCACTGTTAAAGCAGTCAGGAGTAAAGTGTTGGGTATATTCCCCTGTGGGGTGCGCACCGAAGGATTGGGTATTGGTCCAGGATTTGGGACTAATTGGGAGAGAGAGGACGGGTGAAGATTCCGCTATGTTGAATGAAAGTATGAACCGTGTAGTTCAACCCTTGGGGGATTGTCCTTTGAATGTGGTACCGAGTTTTTTTTTTTTTCTCCGGTGTATTGGGAATATTTTTGGGGTGGAGTGGTACCAATAGAATGATACTGGATACTGTTCTCCCTCTAATCATTCAGATTCTGGTAAAATGGGGTATGGGGCGTAGCCCCCGTACGAAGGAGCACAGCGACTGAGTCAAGCCCCAAAGTCTTTAGGATAAAAGATAAATTGAACCTTGTTGAGATTGGTAATTAAAGTGTGAACGTGATGTGGTGATAGCTTCACTTTTAGAAAGGTGGAGAGGGAGCGTAGCGACCGGTACTACCAATGAAATACAACCAGTGCGGACTACTGGCCATGCCGAACGGAGTGAGGGAATGAACGGAGTGAAGGGAGAGAGCGGAGCGAATGACTGGGCATCCGAATGGAATGAGGCAAAGGAACGGAGTGAGTAAGCGAGAAGCGACCTTGACCGAAGCGTAGCGTAGGTGAAGGGGGGTAGACCGAGGGAAGGATGACCCAAAGGTCCATGGACCACCGTAGCGTAGTGAAGGTTGGTATGACCCGGCCATCTTAACTATGGGAAGGATGACCATTTTTTGGTGAGCAAAAATCCCTATAATTTGTTATAAGATGGCCCATGGCCCATGACCCGACCCAGCAGAATATGACTAAGAGGGGCAAGGAAGACATGAGTGGAAGGGAGCACTAGCGACCAGGAACGGGCAGAATAAGAGAAGTGGAGAGAACAGAGGAAAGGGAAGGAGGGGAACGATTGGACTGACGAATCGAACGAACAGATAGACTGCGATAACGTGGAGGTGGAGCTGTACTTATCGATAGCACGTGACTGGGGCGGAACAGTGCGGTAAGATGGTAGAACGGTGTGGTACTGGGACAGATTAGTCTTGGGACGGTACAGTTCTAGGACGGGAGGATATGCCTGGGGCTTGAAACTTTTGTTTATCGTCTTTTCTTAATGAAATGGGTTGAATTGTTTGAGGACATGGAGTGTGCTGGGACAAGCTAGTGTTGGGACAAAGAAGTTTTAGGACAATGGGAATGTTGTCTTGGGACACTGTACTGCCGGGAAGTAGGTCTTAGTAAGGCTGGTCCTTTGTCATCTTTGGGAGAAGTGGGGCGTTGCTAGGCAGGTGACTTGGTGAAGTGGATAAACGCGTGACGCGTTAGGTGAGGATGCCTTATTTGAACTTCCACCCTTCATCACCACTTTGGAGTCTTTCTTACGGTCGCGATGGCAGCGCAGCCCGATTTCCGCCAAGTTGCGGGTGCCTTTACTACACTTGCTGAGCAGAGTGCTTTGCTACCCAATCTTCCGGCTGTGAATGGAGGTGGGGAACTCCTGGGATTGATGCAGGAGATGCGGAGGGAGATGACGCGGTTAGCTACCGCTGTTGGGCGTATAGAAACGCGTCTGAGCGCAGTGGAAGCGACGCTTGGTTCCCTTGGGGAACGATTAGCTGCAGAGTAAGCGATTGTTCTGAAGTTTGCCTGGTTGGTTTGGACTGACCTTGTGTGTCATGCAGGAGCGCAAATAACCTGGCGAGATCATTGAATGGGGCAGCGAATGGTCAGGTGTTACAGCCACTACGGAGTTTGGTCACGGGACGATTTGTTGAGTCATTCCCTCGGACGTTGGCGGAACTTGGAGACATGAATGGTATGTTTCCTTGGGTTTCTACTTGGGGTTTTCCATTATTGATCAAAGCAGGGCGCGCATTGACTGTACTGTTGGAAGAACTGGGTTATTCTTTTGAAGGAAGTACTGCAGAGAAAAGGCGATATTTGAAGCACCTTTGTGGTGTTGTAACGGAGCTGGTGTAGGATCACGTGAACGGCGTTTCAGGTGTTGGGAGTGCTTTAGTCATGATGTGTCATTATGTGGGAATAGCTTCACTTTTCTTGGAGTAGTACTCTTTCCTCCCAATCCATCAGATTCTGGTAAATGGGTATGGGGCGAAGCCCCGTACGAAGGAGCATAGCGACTGAGTCAGCTGTTGTAAAAGGAATGATACAGATAAATTTGTTAAAAAGGTGACTTTGTGACAATGAATACAACCAGTAGAGATACTGGCCATGGATGAACGGAGTGAATCGAATGAACGGAGTGAATGGGGGCAACCTGACTGGAAGGAGGGAAAGGAACGGAGTGACATAAGCGGAGCGACCTTACCGAAGCGGAGCGAAAGGTGAAGGAAGGGCCCAGGGCACACCGAGGAGGAACGACGAGAGTGATGACCCAAGGGGAACCGAAGGTGACCCAAGCCATCTTAACTATGGCCAGGAAGGACATATTTTGGTGGTCCAAAATCCCTATAATTTGTTATAAGATGGCCCATGGCCCATGACCCGACCCAGCAGAATATGACTAAGAGGGGCAAGGAAGACATGAGTGGAAGGGAGCACTAGCGACCAGGAACGGGCAGAATAAAGGTGAGCGACAGCGAACCAATGAAGAAAGGTGAATGATGACCCGGTGGGGAAAGAATGCATGATTGATTGGATATCAATAGTCGTACAGTTTACGGGAAAGGGATTGGTGGTAACTGTGAAGGTGGTGTGGATACTTTTTGTTTTGACTGGGAAGGAGGTGGAAGGTATATGAAGAGGGGATGCCCCCCTTCTTGGAAGGACAAACAAGTGCTTTGGTCTTCACTTCTCTTTTCTTCTTTAGTC
>NW_009276929.1:841884-859648 GCF_000150675.1 Verticillium dahliae VdLs.17
GCCTCACACGGTCAAACAACAACCGGAAGAACATTGCGTAATGATCGTCTACTGATTCCACAGCAAGAACAATCGGACACTGTCCATCTCCTCGCTCCACTCCTACAAAAACCTTGTACTGCACAGCACAAGTAGGTACCACTGCCAGGTACGTTACCAACTCGTCCACAACTTGCGTCACCAACTCCCACGATGGAAAGGAACAACCGTAGACAGAGCCCTTCACGGCACATGAACTCACAGGTGTCCCCACCCGCGAGACTTCAACATCCTGCTGTCTCAACACTTCATCCATATCCCCTTCAGGCCAGTCGGGTATTTCCAACCCTTTCACGGCTTTCACCTTGTCCAAAAGCCAGTTCGACTCCATCTTACCACAAAACGTCGTATTCTTCAACAGAATCACACTAGGAAGGACCTAACGGTCCCTTACACCAATGTCGCTCCTCCCAAGAAAGTCCCCTCCAAACTCCAACGGAGAGTGCGTCTTCAACGCTAGTCACTCACGTATATGCTTCCCAAGCTCTCAATCCTGATCAAATAAATACATCAACTAGAACAGTTGACAATAAAGAAAGAAGAACTGAAAGAGAACAAGAACAGACCCTCTGCATGTCTCTCCCCAAAAAGGTGGGCGCCCCCCTCCTTCATATAACCCCAGACTGTATCCACTTTCTGTACGACTATTCCTAGCCAGTCGCTCCCCTCCATTACTATCCGTCCTTCATCCTTCCATCCCTTCTAGCTCCTTCCATGCCCTCCCGGTCCCTCATTCGCCTTCTTCTTTCCATTCTACTCTGCCCGCTTTCAGTCGCCTTTGGCTCCTTATCGCTGTCCCCCCCCTTCGTGCTTAATAATATTTGAGTGGAGCACTTTGGGTAATGGGCCATGGGCCATCTTATAACAAATTATACGGTTTTTTGCTCACCAAAAAATGGACGGCCCGCCCATAGTTAAGATGGCCAGATGAACCAGACCTTCGGTGGTCCATCACTCACTGTCGTCGTTCCTCCTCGGTGTATCCTTCACCTTTCGCTCCGCTTCGGTAAGGTCGCTCCGCTTATGTCACTCCGTGCCATTGCCCTCATTCACTCCGTTCATTCGATTCACTCCGTTCATCCATGGCCAGTATCTCTACTGGTTGTATTCATTGTCACAAAGTCACCTTTTTAACAAATTTATCTGTTTCATTCCTTTTACAACAGCTGACTCAGTCGCTATGCTCCTTCGTACGGGGCTTCGCCCCATACCCATTATCCAGAATCTGAATGATTAGGGGAAAGAAGAGTCCAAAGAAACTCCAAGTGGTATCATTCAAAAATGAAGCTATTCCCAAAAAACAAAAGTACACACGACAGCGCTTACTCATACATGCGCAGCTGTCCAACTACTATGCCGCACACATGACTTCCTGCGGTGCCACCATCATGCTCCATTCCTCCATTGTGTCGTGCCACAGACCCGTAACGTCCTGGTCATCAATCACACCGTTCCCAACGCCTCCGTCAAGGTCTACAAGCCACTGAGACCACAGGTCGTCCTCCGTTTCCATCGACACTACAGAGGTCAAAACCTCATGCAGACCATCTTCAATACAGAAGAGTCAGAGCAATGACAACCTCCCGGAAAGAGGGGGGACTTACCACGCCCACTTATCTCACTCCCACCTGTCGTGTAGGTTCGCTTCTCTCCTGCCTGCGCCGCCTTCGGCACGATATCTGCATGACTTTCCTCCTTGGGCTCCCATGTCGTTACCCTCCTCTTTCTCTTTCTGGCGACATCTCCAAATCGGCGACACCATGTCTTTCGTTTTTCATCGACTTGCAACAACTCATGCAAGCAACCAAACTTGTCTTTCTCGCCCGGCTCCAAAGTCGAAGCTGCAACACTGCGTGTGAATGTCTCCAAGGACACCTTCGGTGGGGGGACCATAATCCGTTTGACTTTCCCAGGAAAAACACCCCATCGGGACTTCCCCCGTCGCGTAGCAGTGAATGTCGTCACCCTCTGTCGAGACTTCAAAGCCACCACGGCTGTGATCAAACCAGACTCCATATCGCCGAGCCATCCAGCCACAGGGAACTCCTTCCAAAGCAGCTTCCGAAAGTCATCCCATGTCTCTCCATCACCCAGTCGATATTCCAACCCAAACGCGCTGCGTAATGAATCAGAACTCATGATCTCTGCATGCGTATGTTCAAACCTCAAAGTCGACGTGTCTCACGGTTCAAGTTGAAAAGAGGGAGAAGATTGGGACCACCGACCCAATTCAAGGCCAAAACCGAATGCGATGCGTGGCGGTTGACGTTTTGTCACACGATGCCTCACAATTGACTATGGCACAATTGGCATCCAACATGGGACGCCTGTCAGTCGCCCTTGCTATTTAGCTTGCAGGGCGACCGTCGCCTGTCGCCGCGGCGCAAGGGATGCTCCCACTTCTCACAACCCAGTGCCCGATGCCCAATGGCGCCCCACACCAAGACGATGAAGTTCCTCCTCCTTTTCCCTCTCGTCCACGCCGGCGTGCTGGCCCTGCACAACGGCCCCTGCATCTGCATGTCGAGTCCCGTCGTCGCCCTCGAGGCCGGCCGGTCGGTGGTGTCTGCCGAGTACGTTGGTTCGTTCGCGTGGAGCGGTGCCGTGTGCGATGCAGCATGCAGCGTGTGATGCAGCACGCAGCGAGTGATGCTGTTGGTGTGACCGTTGGCGCGATGCTGCTCGATGATGTGGTGTGGTGTGGTGTGGTGTGGTCTGCTGCTAACCGCGGCTTCTAGTGTTGAGGACGCGCTGGATCGACGGTGCGGGGCCACCCTCCAATTTGAGAATCCGGACTTCCTCCCCGTCAACTACGCCTTCGAGGCCATAGCCTGCTCGGGTCGCAGGGTCGCCAGCTTCGGGGTGCCGACAGGGGCGCCCAACGGCGATGCACACATTACATGGTAGGATGGCGCACCTGCATGCCCAGCTGGTCACGCTCGGGCGAGACGGGCGAGACGGGCGACGAGACGGGCGACGAGACGGGCGACGAGACAGACGGAGGCGCGCTAACGCGTTCTTAGGCAATGCGCGGGATTACCGCCAACGTGCTCTCACGCCACGATCTCCGGGGGTCGCGGGGATCCCAGCCTGGCACTGGCGAATGTCGGCAGGATCGGGTGCGTGTCGGAGTCGGTGGTGACGCGGAGCTCGCTGGCGACGATCGTGCGGTCGTCGACGACGTTTGTCTCGACGGTGCCGACGCTGGTGACGCAGACGACGACCGACTTTCGCGACGCGTCTAGCAGCGCGCCGGGCTCAAGCAACGCAATGACCACGACCAGCGCGGAAGGTTCGGCGCCCGAGTCAGACGGCGCGCCACCAACGGGGGCGACGCTGTCGGGGTCGGGATCGCTGGCGTTGGCGACTTCCACAACAGGATTGCAAGCATCGCCAACAGCGAGCCACTCCTCGACCAGAACGGGGCAAGCTTCGGCGGCCGCATCGACGACATCGGCTGGTGCGCCCCTGGACGGACAGACCCCGCCCGGCGCGCAAGCGAGCCTGCCTCCGGCGGACGAGTCGTCGTCGCTCTTCCAGGTGAGCATGGCGTCCAAGGTCGTGCCATCGCCGGGGCTGACTGTGGTCGCCACGGTTGTGTCGACGTTGGTGTCGACCATGACCGTCGTCCAGACCTTGACGGCCAGCTGCTCCGCGAAGGCGTGAGTGCGATGCTCGACCTGGTATATGTGACGGTAAGCCAATGTCATCAAACTATATAAGTTGTCGACCCGGCGTGGTCGGCTTTCTGTCCTGGTGATTGTAGCGTAGTGACTGCATCTGTTTTCCTACGCAGCTGTCTCCTGCTTGATCGTATCGCTGTCTTTTGCTTCCTCCGTCCGCCCTTCCTCGCCTTCCTCTTCTTCCATCTTCCTCCCCTTGGTCCACCTCCTCCGCCTTCTTCTTCCATCTTCCTCCCCTTGATCCACCTCCTCCGCCTTCCTCTTCTTCCTCATCTTCCTCCCCTTCCTCATCTTCCTCCCCTTCCTCCGCCTCTCTCTCTCCCTCCCTCCCATATGGCCTATCTGCCGTCGCTCCGGCCGTCCAACGGCACGCGGGACCCTCGCTGTATCTGTCCACCTGGCTTCCAGCTTCTTCGTCTTGACGGACTCGAAGTAGACAGGGACAACATTCCAGGGAGCAGAGCCTCCCAGTTCTTCCCGCCCGGGCCATACAGTCATCGCGACCCGTTGATGGCCATACTGCAGATGCTGCATCGCCTGGAGACAAAGGTGACGAGACTGACCGACGCAAACGTCGATCGTCGGGTACGTGTCATGGCACTGTGGCACGCGTCAAGTGTACGAAGCTCATGCGGCAACAGGACATTCCGTCGATGGAGGCACCGATCGAGGCACCGTCCACGCAGGAGGCACTGGACGGTGGCGTGCTGACGCCTCTGTCCATGACCTCGCCGGAGTAAATGGCCGTTGGAGTTGCGCGGGGGTGGGTGTGATGCGCTGTGCGTTAGTGTCAGATAGTTTCAATCCTTTTCCGGACCTGTTTTCCATTTCGTGACTGTGCCGTGTAGCATCGCCAGCTGAAGGATGACCCAACAAGCTTGCGTCCCTTCCTGCCTGTTCGTGCCTGGTTCTTGCTTCGTGCTTGGTTCGGTTCGTGCCTGGCCCCTCCGATTCCCGAGGACATGGCACGCTAAATGACGCCAGGACAATGGAGCGCCTTAGCTGCAGATGAGGTGCAGACCAGGTGGGGGGCGGCCTTGACCTGGTATTGGCGAGTTGGTCAGTCCTCGATTGCAGCATCGCATGAACCCTCCACCCCTGATCGTCGCTTACCAGCAACCAGCACCCAATCGCCCACGACCCGGACGAGCGCCGGTCGAGCACGCAACCACGCCACGACGACGTGCCTGGTGGGCCGATCCCATAGCCGCCCGCGCATGGACGGCGACCTTTCATCGCCGGAGCGGGGTGTGCTGGCCTGCGTGCGGCGTGCGGCGGGTGTTGGCCATGGCTATAAAGCAGGCGGCATCAACCGGGCGGCGTCAATGGCTGGCTTGGGCATCTTGGCCTTCTCGTTCTCGCAGCCTCTCATCTTATCCTGCCATGGACGATCCGCGCGTCCGAGACCTGTTCACAGGCATGCCCCTGTCCCTACGCCGGTGGGACGAGCCGCACCCGATGTATAGGCCGGACTACCGCTATCTGTACGAAAACCTGCACGGCGCCATCACGTACTGGCAGCAAGAATATGAAGAGTTGCGGGCAGCGTCCACGGCGTACATCGACGGCCTCCAGGAGGAGATCCGCCGCTTGGCTTCCGAGCTAGCTGCCGCGAAGCAGCGCGACCAGGAGGTTCGTCCGTCCGTCGTCTCGTATGCGTGTGACCACATGCTGACCAGGCCAGGCTCGTGAGCCAGCAGCGCCTACGACACCGAAAGCGATGTGTGCTTTTCCGTAGGATACGTGAGGGCTGTGTCTGACTAGGGCTGTGTCTGACTTGGTAGATTGATAATGCACTTGTAAATGCATTTGCACCGCCCACCCACCTGTGACTCGCGTGGCCAATTTTCGATTTTGCTGTCAAGCCAACGGCTGCTAGTAATGGGCCACCACCGTTGCTGGCAGCCCGACGGCAGGCATTGGTTCGGGTGACCGGGCGCTCCTCGACGGCTCGGGCGCTTACCAAGAGCTGCTGGTAGCCCGGAAGCTGGCGCTGGTAACAGGGCGCCTGCCGTCGAGCGCCTGCCGGCAGCCCCGACCAAGCCGCTTGCGAGCTGCTGTCGGAACCCGGACGCTACACTCAACGCTGCTGGTCATCAGCGATGGCCGCTCCTAGTAGCCGGACACCCCAGGTCCTCGCCCCCCGGGATTGTCACTTTATTCCCCTCCATTTTTCTCATCATCTACCTGCGGCGAACACCATGTGTTTCTACAATCAAGACGTCTGGACGTGTCGCCACTGGCAGTGGCGGCAGCGTCTCCACCCCTGCGCACAGGCACAACACCAACGCCGACCTTGCCGTCTCAAATTGATTCTGACCGCACGATTCCACCAGGCGCCGTGTCCAGTATGCCACGCCGTCCACGAAAACGAGCGTGTGCTTCGCGCGACAGAATCGTACATCCATCGACGCTCTCGTCGACCCTCAACCCTTGCCCGAGCCCGCTGGCAAGCAGACCAACTTCGCTCCATAATCGATCAGCTCGAACGACGCTTCTCAGGTGAAAACCTCATCGTGCCGACTGCTATGCCGGCTGCCATGCCGACTGCCGACAGGCCGAGTCTGGCTGCCGCAGGTCTTCGAACGGCTGTTCAGCGCCAGGCACCACGCCCCTCGGGCGGTCTTCCCTGGATTCAGCATGGCACCTTTAGTTGCCGTAGTGGCCGGTCTCCTTCTCTTGGTCGGCGCTCGATCGACCGGCACAACCCTTGTGGTCAGGGTCGGGGCGACTTGGGTACCGTGAGAGATGGCAGCTTCATATATCGTACTTCCCTGGCCCGCTTCATCTGCATCCGATGCGGGAAAGAATTCAATCGACGGTGTGTTGGGGAGAAGCATGTGGCCAAATATCACGGCACCACCTCACCCAGAGAGACTATACGGGAGACGGATGGAGTGATTCTGGTGTCCACAGTGGGGTAGGTGCTCGCCCCAACTGTCGTCGGCGCCCCGTCGTTGGAGGGTTTCAGACACTGCACCAAACCAGAGAGTACAATCAGCAATGGAATACACATCTCATGAGCCTCTTGGCACGATCTTGAGATCAAAATACTTGGCCACCTTGCTTTCCACCACTCTCCGTGTCCATAGTCCCTTGGTTCCTTTTTTGCGGATCAGATGTACAATCCATTGAGGTGCCTCGGCCAGAAACCGATGTTGGGCATGGGTGCGCTGCCCTGGGGGGACCTTGCTGCAATGGCCATGGATTAGTTGAAAGAAATCCAGTATACGTGGTTGTTTCGCCAGCGCTCGGTTCACGCCTTGCATGGTGTTTGTAGTACGTGTGCCGTCCAAGATCCACTTTGTCATTGTCGTCGTCAAGGTCGCTTGGTGAGCTAGAAGAGACGCAGTGGCTTTAAGGTAAACCGTCGAAGGGTCCGTTGTACGTGACAGAGCCCAGGCCAAGGCAGTGTGACCTTCTTCATCAGGCGTATCAATGAAGACGCCCGGCAGGGCCAGGAGAAAGTCGACGGCCGTGGGATGGGTCCGAACCAGATGCGTCAAGAGAGGAGCCCCAGAAGGATGAACAACAGCGTTTGGGTTCGCTCTACATTTCAAGAGCCTGTTGACCAGAGCCTTCTTGGCATGCGAGGTTCGGCCTTGAATTTTCAAGCAGGCCATTGGTATTGTGATCACAAAAGCTTGGTCTGGCTCGAAGCGCGCGCCAGATACCTCGAGGGCGTCGAGGATGCGAAGAGCGGCGGTGAACCGGCCGGTATGACAGGCGTATTCCAGTATAGACATTCTTTTGCTGTCATGAAATACCTTCTGCTTGGGGTTCGCAACACAGCGGATCAGCTCGGATATCATCTCGTCATCGGCAAACGGCGAGCGTGTCGCGTAAGACAACGGAGTGTACCCGCAGCTGTCTCTAAAGTCGACATCGATGCCATGCTGGTCAATCAAATAGGCGGTCACCTTCTGCAGGCCCATGGCCGCGGAAGCATGGAGAGGGCTGATGTCGGCCAGACGCGGCAAAGCGCCATGAGTGCCGGAAACGAGGCCGAGAATGCGAGATGTCATCATATGGCACGGATGGAAGCCGTGCTGTAACAGATGTAGAACCACGGTATCTCGACCTTCCTCGACGAGAAACTCAAAACAAGAGATCGCAACAGATCCAGAATACATGTCTCTCAATCGAGATTGCGCCGAGAGAAAGAGATCCCGGTAGACCCTTCGTGGCAGTCGTAGATGTTCAAACTCCTTGAGGGAAACACTTTGTTACATTCGTAAATCCGCGCCTGCCCTGATGGCCTTGTTCAGGACCGAAATGGCGACATGGTCTTCTTGGCAACGCGCTGCCCAGATGGTGGACGAGGCACTCGAGCATTGAACGTTGTATGCATACAATAAGGGGGTGTAGGTTTGTAACAGTTGCTTGCAGCTTCGTAGGAGCGCCGATATGGAATTTTGGCTACAGCGGCTGATGATTCCGTTGAGGAGCTCGGGAGGGAGGCGACACAAAGAACCATGCTGGATGACCGTGCAGTCAGAAGTGAGATCGCGGGAGCCACTGGGTGCCATGCTGGTCGTAGTGGATGCCATGTGCGCTTTACTCGACGTGGATGGTATGATCAGCGTTATGCCGATGGGCTAAGACAAGGTGGGCTAAAAGGGTGGGCTAAGAAAAGCTCTAGAGGGAAGAATAGGTAGGTGAACCGTCCTGACGACAGGAATGTACTGAGAAGGGCGATCAAGTCCTCTTCATATACACACATGCGCCACTCAGCCTCCGGACCGGCCGGCGGCAGCCACGGCTGGCAACCCCACCTGATGGCACAGCAGGAAGATATGGCCAGGCCTAGATGCGTCACGACTTGAAATGAGAGACGGACAACGTCCAACGCGAGCCGTGGGATGGTAGCGGCATTGATTGGCTGAGGGCAGAGGGACATGGGAGGTAACAGGGTGGGAAGTGGAAGGGTGGCAAGCGGACAGGCCAAAAAAAGGGGGATGTATGGAGACAATTAAGCCGCTTCTGATTCCGCCCAGACTGACAGGCCACAAGCAATAGACCACAAACTTGATCACGCCCTCTTGCCTGTCGCGCGGGATCGATATGGCCTGTCCGGGTCGGCCTCGCCACTTCTGTCTTGACCTGTGATAGCGCCGAACGTCTGCTGCCTTCCCCTGCTTTCCGACGATGCCCCTTGCCGGGATACGTCACAACATGGCCACATCACACCAACCCTCAAATCATCATTCAGGTCGCGGCCTGGCCACTCCGCACGAGTGCCTTGGGAGATGTCGTGCTTGAGTCTCGTGCTCCATGCCAGACGATCCCTCACGCAGGTGGGCAACACACTATGGCCCCTATGGCCTAGACTGCATGCCGTCTACACCTTCCCTGTTTTTCCACATTCATTCGCATGCTTTGAGTGTGTTGAGGGACTGTACGGCAAGTGGCAAGCAAATAGTATAAATCTGGAAACGCTCCGTCGGGTTGCCGTCTTCATCCTGCCCGCCATCTCTGCTCAACTATACGCCTATACAAGAGCCTCACATCACCTTTGTTCCCCTTTCATCTTGCCTTCGCTTGATGGTGGCTTAGGCCTGTCCATATCCATATCCATTTCTCAAGTCCTTCTACAACATGACTACTCTATCGCCGCCTCTACACCCTGCGTCCCTGGATGTGGGCACGGCCACCGCTCCGCTGGAAGAATACACAGCCGAGGCAGTACGACGTGCCGCGGAAGCCTTGATTCAGATCCGTGCTGGAGACTCTGGAGATGCTGGAGACTCTGGGAACGCCGTCGAACCTTCTCAACAATGCCTTTCGCCAAGCATCATCCAGGATAACGTGACGCAAGTCTCAGAGGCATGGTATGACGGAGATTCGACACTGTCCGCGGCCCAGGACCTGCATGATGCATTATGGGCCAGTTTCTCTGCGTCTGGCACTCCTTTTGGCCTGACAGACTCCATACCATGCGGGGCTTGTAGCGATGCGGCATCTGCTGTCTGTGACATTTGCCCGCGCAACGACGGATGTGACGATACAGTGTCACAGCAGCTCAGCTGGGACATCTTGGACACTACTCAGATAGATTCTATGACACAAAGCATAGACTTCACCAGCTTCACCCCGCCTGATGTCTGCCTTGCCGAATGGACTCTGGATCTGGACAGGGAGCCCTTGGACGCAGCGTCCCTAGAGGATGCGTTTGCCCAGCTTGAGACAAGACGGCGCGCTGAGCAGGCCTTGAGCTCGTCTGCCACGCCAACATCACCAGTCAGCAAGCCGGCCACGTCAGCCGAGCGTGGTCCGCTTTGTAACGGCTGTGCCTCTTCCCTTTCCAACGACAGCTGCGCATCGTTGTCGCTGCCGTCACCGCTGCCGCCGCCGCCATCGCCACCAGCGACTCGAGCAAGACGACCACTACCGAGTCATGGAAGGCCCCGTGAAGCGCGACAGGACTACTTGTCCGCAGCGGCGAGTCAGCGCGTAGGACGCAAAAGGGGAGGGAAGCCGCAATCAAAGACGAGGCGAAGAACACGACAACGCGCATCAAACCAACAACGCACGCCACAGCAGCGTGGAGCCGGTAAGGAGTTTTTTCTGGCATCAGCAGTCGCCTTCCAAACGGACAACCACGAGCTAGTGTTCACACCTCAGCGAAGAAGCCGGGTCTGGGTGTCCGAAGCTGGCCCGGCAAGGATCGAGCTTGAACCCGAAAGTCTCCCGGAGACACCGCGCTGGATTGACGTCCACCCCGGGGGCGTCGCTAGCTATGCTGTCCGGCTGTCTTGGCACGCAGATCTAGAGCTTCTCTGCGGCCTGGACGAGATTCGCGGAATGACGCTGGCGATCAGTCGTGAAATGGCACAAGACCTGCTGTTAGCTATTGGGGAAAGCCATCAGTTTGATTCTGAGGCTCTCAAGCTGCTGAGTAAAGGCCTCACGTAATAACGGGTCATACGGACCTAGTTGGGCCTGCACATTTCTACAAGGGCTTGTTGACGGCTGCACATTGGCTTGGTCTAATTTGGTATTCTGGGCGAAGGTCACAAGAAGTGAACGTAACTTGGTGAAGCTTTCCCCAGGGCGGAGACGTGAAGCTATGCATCAACGACCACCGCAGGATTCTTTATATCTCCTAGAGCATTTCTTTCAATTTTACGTATGAGATATGCTAGAAATACATATTGTTGTTCACATCGTGCGGAATGTCTGGTGTAGTCCTCCTGTCTTTACGTTGGTGCGAGAACAGCGGAACTGATATCAACATCCATCAGACGAGCACTTTCTCCTTCACAGGGCTAATTTCATCTGCTGAGCGAAAGGCAACAACATGCAGCACCCATGGGGTGTGCCGGGGGTTTCTTCATATGCTCGCTTCTCTGCAGCTGGCTGGCATACATGCCAATGCGAACCGACGGGAACGGCCACATGATGGCAAGACAACGACAGAGAACAAAGATGGTCACGGTAGCCAATTGCATTAGGAAAATATGATAAAAGAGGCTTCTCACGCTACGACTAGTGACTCTCTCTCCTGACTATGTCGACTCCTCGCTCTCCACATCGTTCGGGCTGTCTTCACTGGCGGTGCCATTTATGCCCCTACTATACCTGTATCTCGGGAACGTAAACCTGCTTTCTTCAGCCCGTTCGTGCTGCTCTAGACACTTGGTCAACCATTGATGGCTGACGATCCAGAGAGGTTCCCGATCAGGTCGTTGAACATGCGTGACGACATGCTCGACGAGAGAGTCGAACCGATCGAGTTCCTTCTCTGTGACGCAGAAGTGCGTCAAGACATCTGGCCGTACATCAGCCCTGTGAGTACCACCTAGCCTGACAATGGCGTTGCGCACACTGTCGTAGCTCTCACCCCCTTTGGGCAAAGGGAAGCTGCTCGTGAAAGCGATCACGCAGCCCCTGAGTGGAGCACATTTTGGATCCTGCCGCGCATGCATAAGATGACGTGACACGGGCAGAAACTTGCCTCGTTTGTACGAATCGTGAAGCCATTCAAAAGGAACGATAGCCGCCTTCAGCTGCGTGGCTCGGAAGGCATCCTTGTGCAAATATCGAATTCTGTGGTACGTAGAACATAAAACATCTGTCGTTTCGTAGACCCGCTCATGGTAGCTACCGCCGAGCTTGTAAATCCAGGTCTTGACCTCTTGCAAAGAGATCCCGTCAGGCAATGGGCAGCTCACGGCGATGTTCGGTGTCGGAAACATTTTCGGTTGGTGCGGGGATGTTGGTAGGCCATGGTCTGACTGTCGGGCAGTCTTTGGCGCGCATTCGCGACACGCCCTCATTTTGTAAACAGATCGCTGTGCAGAAACAAATATTCTCTTCGCCATTCTTTTCGCCGCATGCCAATCACGCAGAAGCCCGTTCTGACCATGGCCTCTATATCACTAGCAAGAAGTCAATCGTGATCTTCCAAGATGGATCCAGTAGCCTGCGCACGCGTGCGAATCTTGAAAAGTCAAAGGCTAATTCAGCGTTTAGACCAGCCGGACCAAAGCACGCATTCATTGGCCGACAGATCAAGGGGCCCGTCCGTCGTGGATGAGCAGGACTGGGTGGCGTCAGGGCGCCTGTCACAAGCACGGACCACGTGTTGTCTGATTCGACTTCAGGTCGAAGGCGTGGTGGAAGGCATTGTTCGTGATTTGATTGCCAAAGTAGGCTTCTGATACGTAGCTTTTTCTTCTCTTTATGGCATGTGGTAGCATGTGGTGAGACGCGGACGGTATTTACTCTGTAGTCGACCGGTCAGAAGCACACGGACATTTGAAGCGCATAGCAAGAGCGTCCACGCGTCATGAGTGCTTCTCTGCCGCTTGCCGTTCGCAAGGCAAGAGGCGATTGCTTCAGTGGTTCGATCAATATTGTGATTGCCTGTCCACTTCCCCAACAGTTGAGCATCCAACTCACAAAGCTTTGGATTCGGTCCCTTGGCGGAACATATCAAAACCATGTCGGCTCGACCACGACCCACATTTGTATCGATCCAAGCCAATACTACTCCTCGAGCCATGATGTCAGGAGGGCGAGGGAGAGGCATATCTTTCTTGTCACTTTGGGCTGGCTACAAGATTCTTACGCCCTTGGCAAGTTCGTGGATAGTTGTGATTACGACCTTGCTGAGTTGTGCGGACATGCCGCCCCGTTGCGTGGGTGTGTGATTGCCTTCACATCCAGCTATCCGCGACCTCGTGGCATTTATGGCTTCAAGCTTGTCGAGGACAATATTGTCAGCTTGGGAGGGCTGTGCGATCAAGATAGTGAGCCTATTCACACCCTGACACACCTTTGCGCGACCGAAGAGGAGATTCGCCATCAGGGCATTTACGTCAGAAATGTCCTTCATCGGGCGAGGAGCGAGGAGGACAAGTCACTGTATCTCGTCAACCACCAGTGGCTTGCGGAATGCCTGCGTCAGGGAAGAAGGTTGGAAGAAGACCTCGATGCCCTGCCGCTGACTTGGTGATGAACATGGTGACTCGCAAAGCAGACGCGGAGAGCGCAAAGCGGAGGGGAAAGCAAGAAGACGGGACGTAAAGACGGGGCAAATTGAGTATGGGAAAGCCACAGCCAGGAAAAAAGAAGAAAAAGAAAAGGTCAGGCCTATCGTCAAGTTAACCATGCCCCTCTGTGCGTGCCACTGCTGTGTGGTCCTACTGGGGCTCCAGTCGAGGAACGGGCGGCCGGATTCACATGCAACCAAGGGTGTCCCTGCATCAGACAACCTTGTGGCAGTATATAACGAGAACTACAACCCGAAGATGGATCTGACGTCCAGATGACGCCCTGTGCGAGGTTGATGAACCAAGCTTGACAACGGGGTCTGATGTCTATCAATTGACCGATTGCCGGTTGCTCTGGGCCGTTACGTGAGGTCGGCTTCAGGACAGAATCACGAATATCTCTCTATAAAAGACGGCTGTCCCCAGCGTAAACCAACTTCCGAATAGAACTTGCTTTTCTACTTCACACCCTCACCAACCTCTGTACTTTCGTCATGCCCCAACCTGTCAGGCTTTCCCATGCCCGGCTCGATCAATCCGACTTTAACGACCATGAACCACGAGCGTGGGTCGGAACCCACTCCGGTTCAAGCAACCTCGTCGACCGAGGGGGCAAAGAACAAAGAGGCAGGTGAAGGATACCAAGGCGTCCTAGCAGCATTAGAAGGTGCACCGACAGCGCCTACCATTGCATTCCAGTCCCCGTTTACCTGCAGAACGTCTCTCCCGGCCCAGGTAGCAACTAGGCACACTCGTGTCTTCAATCCGAGCACTTTCGAATAACCACCAGCCTTTTCGGGTTCCTGGCCAAACGAAAGGGACCTACGGGAGATCGGCGTGGAAGAGACAAACGGAGACTGGCTCGGTCACGAGTCTTCGCTCCCCGCGATGTCTCTTCCTTACGCATGGGAAAGTGTCTCTTACGAAGGAGAGCAGAAGCTGGTTGACGACCGCATCCGCTGCACACTCACCTGCCGGACCTTCAATGGCGTTATGGAGCGCGTTTCCGGCGTACTACCCACCCCTTTGGTTCAACCGGTACAGCAGCAGTTCCTGTTTGGCCAGATCATATACCCATTGTCCTGGGGGCCCTCAAACGCAACCAACCGAGATGCTCGACATCACTCACCAAGCTTCACAGTAGAGGCCCCATTCAATTGCAGGTACGGATATAACATCATGATGGAGAGAATGTCACAATCGGACAGCGATGGTACTTTGGCGATGGCGCACGAGTAACGATCGGCGAGAATTCCATCATTGCACGCGGCGTCAATATCATCACAACAGATGACCCCGTCCAATTCGATAGACGTCTAGGATGTTCACGGGCTAGTTAGGAGCAGACCCGTCACGATCGAGTCGTCCTGCTTCATCGGAGCCGGGGTGTTCATCTGGCCCGGTGTGCGCATCGGTGCGGGAAGCAGCGTCCTACCTGGGACCGTTGCCATATCGGTAGTGTCTCTCCTCGAAGAAATTAAGTCTCTCATTGACTGTCTTCAGGATATCGGGCCCGCAGCTTTGGTTTTCGGAAATCCCCAGCAGTCTGTCGGCTTGCCTTCGCAGGTATCAGAGGCGCCCTGGTAGAGCGGGTGGGTGAACAGACTGAAGAGGTCCTCCGCAGGTGATATCCGCAATTGTTAGGTATAGGGTGGGAATACATCTGGCCCTCCGCAGACAGGAGGGCCCCCCGCAGCTCTAATGTATACGCTTCCGTGATGTCGAACCCCCTAGATTAGCCCCTGAGCCCCCGGTTCCACGTGCTCCGCGGGTGTCTTCTGACAATAATCGAGTTGTGCAAGTTGGCCTTGATGTGCAAGATGCATTTTCAAAGCCATGCTTTGAAGGTCCATGGGACAGTGCCGCCAGGTGGTTGAATTTCGCTGAAACATAACGCTTGACAGTTATGAACAAGTCCCTTCCTCTTCCGCCGAATTCTTTTCTTCCTACGTCAGTATCGGTACTTCTTGGTACAAAAAGCTAGGTCATGTCATAATATCCAAAACTGGACTACTTTGAGTCACTAGTGCTGAAGTTCAAAGTACTTCTTCGTACTTCAAGTAAGTGTACCAGCAGGTCGAGCTCATCCGCGGGCCTCTCATTTCCGTCAATCTTCACGTCAGCGGCGCCACAGAATTGTACCAGCAGAAATGCCAAATTACCGGCGCTATTGTTACGGTCACATGATACAAGTTACAGAAAGGCGTGGAGGGTCAAGAAAGAATGGGCTCTCTTTGACTGGGTTATAGTGCGACAGTCGCCAGCTTGAGCCTATCAATTACTGGAGCAGACCCCTTGCTGTTTTCGATTTGAGTCTAACTTGTTCCGCCTCCACCCATTCGCGAAGCCAGGGATCGACGCGCCTAGATCAAATATCCGACAAGTTCAGCTAGGGGTATCAACTCGAAGTCCTCTAGTAGCCTCGTCTTGCAATCCTTCACCGACGGAACGCTGCCGCAGACTGTGACCAAATGTGACGAATACTGTTCTCCACGGTCGCATCTGAGATCAAGTCTTACTTATCAGCGGAGAAACCCGGATATCTAAGCAAAAATTGGTATTCTTCTTATGCCACTTCGTAGTAGTACATGTCGAAGCTCATGATTGGAAAAGTTACTTGTCGATGAGGTTGTGTGATTCCGATCCCCATGAAACCAAGACGAATACATTCGACTTGCTTACATCAACGACGTACGCCCTAATCCCCAAGTAATTGCCGTTGGATGCCCGGAGATCATCCATAGCTATCAGACCGGCAATTCGCCTGCTTTGCGGGTTGTGTGACCCTTATGAGAAGCACTTGTAGACTAGGGTCCTTTGATTGATTCGTGAAAGTGTGACGGGGAAGAGGTGCGCAGTGCAGAACAGAGGTGTCCAGTGTACGGAGTGGCCGCAACGGGGATAGAAAAAAAAAGGTGGAAAGAAGGAAGTGGGTGGTGTCTAGGGGCTAACCTTCTCCCTCGACAGCGCGAGCTCAAATTTAACCATCGGCAATTTGCATTTAACAAGCGCGATGCCGCTCATACCTTGTACATTGGCTTGAGATCCCGTAGTCTGAACCAGGCCTGAAATGAGTCCTGCGTTAACCAGGGCAGACCGACCGAGACTCACACGACTATGATGCCGGGATGCCTGGAATGACCTTCAGCGCTCAGACGGCGGCCGCCAACAGTCTTAATGCACCACTTCAGATATTTCTTGACACTTTGGTCGATATGGTGATCGTTCTCCCGCTAGTAACGCTTAGAAAATGCCCTTAATTCGATAAAGGAGTCTTCGCAAATAGGAATCAGGTGCGTAAAGTAAGCATGCTAAATTTATTACTCCTAAAAGTAGCCATGACGGACATGCGACGTCAGTTAAGGCTCAGAGGCATTTTCGAGCACTATAGTGTCTATTTATGAAACAGCCAACGTCGAGGCCGGCACCCTCCGTAAGTACGTTCGACGAGGCATTTTATATTCACTAAGAACCTTTGCGGAAAGGGAAGGAGACCTCGTTGGGAAGAAGCGTCGTGATTAATACACTGGAGTTGTAACTACTGGCTATGCACGTTATAGGTCACTTTCGTACAGTACTTGCTCATTAAGATTATCAAAGGAAATGACAATTCCTGACGAGTGCGTAGCGCTCCGTACGCCCAGGTATGCGTACCCGTTACGGACGGACCTCTGAGCAGTCCACATCAAAACGGCCAGGATATTTCGTCACCATGTTCTTCATGGACGGGAACCAATGCATCTTCACTTCGCCACCGGCTATGTCGGCTTTGACTCCGGCCCATATATCACTCCATTTGACCGAGGCGGCAAAAGGAGCAATCTAATCCTGCATGCCAGGTACTACAGTTGTAGCATGAAACGAAGGCTTAGGGGAAGAAATACATCATGACCAACCTCAGGTTCCTGCTCGGGGCAAACCTGTTCGACAAGGTAGAAGAAGCATGCTGTCTGGGCGCATATGAGCGCGGTCTTAATTGTCTCCCCTGAGAACTCCCTATGAAGGTGTCTTCTTCATAGGCTACTCTGGTATAAGGTAATGGGTTTGCATCGGATAATTGGCAGCGCATCTCCTTCCTAATCACGAACGCAGTGTTGTTCTCCGCTTGTCGGATGTATTTTGCTAGAGCCTTAGATTAGCAAAACAGGCTAGTTAGCATACCACTTTGGCTGGAAAAGTAATGCTTTTAAGGACCGATAGTATGAACTTACTCCCCCGAATGCCAGGCTAGTGAGAAAGTCTCTCATCGTGTTATAAGTGGTTGCCGTACCGCGGGGCACGATCTCCCAACCTTGTTCATATACGTAGGTAGTGAATATTCCAAAGATTGGCTATGCTACAAACGATACCGAAAATGTATTCTGCCCGTCGGTCATGCACATACAAATGGCCCTATCTATCAAGCACTAATACGCACTTCCTACGTAAAGTCATTATCTTTCAGCCTTACAAGGCCCTCGAATAAGTCAGTATTCGTGACAGACCCGCTTCCCTTGAACATCGCCATATGAACTTCATGGATGGCTGTTAGAATGTCCAAGGGAA
>NW_009276929.1:859748-862520 GCF_000150675.1 Verticillium dahliae VdLs.17
CCGTCGATGTTCAGATCCCAATTTGAGTCTGATAACGTGATTGAATACCTTCGCAAGTAGATTTATAGATTCTCGTCATCATCTTCTACGGTTCCAGGATCAGAGCGCAAGTTCCATGCGCAATCCTCCATCAAAAGGTCGGTACTAAGGGAAGGCAAACGGACTAGCGGTAATCGAAGCTATGCTTCAGCTAATAGGGTAAATGAAGAGTGCGCTATCAGTTGCTTTTTCCCGTAGAATTATCACTCGGATCATCTGTATCTTCGTCCAGATTGTCGTGGCTGTACGGACCAACGTCTACTAGAGATCCCTGTTGCGAGCAGGCGTCTAACCAATCACGGTTGACAAAGTCGACGCTGGAGATCGAATCAAGCAGTTGTGGTTTCTCCCTCACCCTCTTCCTCACTCTCTTCCTCTCCCCCCCTACTGACGCCTGGGCATACACAACCCGGGCATGTGGAGCTCGGACATGGGGCCCTTGCTAGGCACTTTTCCTCGCCCTCCTTAATCTCTGCCTCACTCTCTTCCTCACTCTCCTCACGCAGGACCCGTCTTTCTTGAGAAACGTTATATTCAAGGGGGTCTAGAAAGCGACCAGCTTCGTATGAATCCTAGAGCTAGTCGAAGGAGACAATAGACCCCCCTTGCTGTTCCAACTGGGAACTAGTATGATGCAAATCTCGATATTGATCCTCAGAGGTGCATAACACGGTAGTCGTTGGGAGGACCCGTTTGTGGAACGTCCCGCCGAGGCTTTGGATCACCTATTCGATATCCTCTAGCGTCACCTCAGCGGGCAAGGGGCAGCTGATTGCAACGTTGAAGGTTTTCTTCATCGTGGTGTGCTGTACGGTGCTAGACGTGGTGTGGTTGCGTCGATCGCGTCTGAACGTGTGTCCCAATTGTTTCTGAAGTGAGCCATGCTCCATCTCTTATACTGGAATGCCGTCAAGTAAGCGTGGATAAGTGGTCTAGCCTGGCCCATGTGTCTGATCTCACATGAAGAACTTGGGGTTCGACGATTCATTTCTGAGAGGTTAATACTCGAATTCCGGGTACGCGCCTGCTCGCTGTCAATGAGATTCAGTTATGTACGTCTTTACGTCAGGCCACTGTTAACTTTGAATTTGAATTAGCGGCTGTTACGTGGTGATATGTTGTCGGAAGCGAACTTTGGACACTGACAACTGGCAGCCGCGCGACTAGCGCTTCGTCCTGGCTCTGAGGTGGGGCTGTCAGCCAGCCGGGAACCGGCAGAGAGCGTGTGGGATCAAACGAAGATCACAGCGCCCTGCCGTGGTCTCACCGTTTATCGACTACCTAGTTCAAAGCTATCCGGACGGACACAAGCGATGTGGACATGGAGGCAGTTATGACTTATGGCAGAAGCTCCAAGATAATACAACACTTGTGGTCGGCCAACACGCTATGTCACCATCGCTCGTGTCTTACATAGCTACGGGGGAGTCGTGGAGTGTTGTCATATTAGACTGTATTGGGAGCATAGTGTACATTATCCGCATCTATACGCTATAGAACTCCAAGAACTCCTTTCATGGCTAAGTGACCTCCCACTGGAACGCACAGATGAGTAAGTGCCATGCTTGCGCAAGAAGAAATCTACACCTGAAAGCAGCGGTTCGCCAACGAAAGCAGTGCTTGTTTCCGATATAATGACTCGGCACCGTGTGCAGCAGCCTCGGCTTAAGCGTAAGGCGTGCTCATGGCAGGAAATGTCTCAGGCTGCTAGTCACGTGTCGTGGCCAGTATCCCGCCTTTAAGAAACATAGATGGGAATAATTTGTCTGACATATCGACAAAGTCGTAGTCGTTGAACGAAATAGCAGTAGCTTTTTCAACACCCTTCCCGTTGCTGCCACTAGGCGACGGGCCACTGGACAACGAGCTGCTTACTAACATGGTGGCCAGCGGCACCTGAGGCGACATAGATAGCTCTCTGTCCAGGCTTGAATAGGACTCCGCACCGTCGCTCGAACTGCCCGACAGACAGGTAAAGTAAGATGACGGGGGGGACCCGACAGCCTTGGCGGCCAAGTCAGCCTTGGCGGCCAAGTCAGCCGAGGCGGCCCCCGCAGGCGGACTGCTAGGTGCCGGCGTTGTGGCGTGCCTGGCTGCGACAGTCTCAAAGTTGTCGGGCCCCAAGATGCTCTCTTGCGGGACGGGGGACGCCGTTAAGCTTCGGATAAGGCCGTGCTATGATTCGTAGGCCTCGAGTTGGCCGTCATGACCGATGACCAGCACCGCCACTTTGGCTTTGTAGTAGCCGTAGAACGTGTCCGACTTTTTGAAGATGCCGGTCTTTCGGTTCTCGAAGCCTTTACGAAAGTCTTTGTTGCTCTTCCCGCGCGTCATGATAGAACTGGCCTCTTGCGGAGACAATCAATCGCGGAGATAATTAATAGCAGAACCTGGCTTGAAAGAACGTAGATTGCTACGAGCTGCTTATGAGCTTTGGCTTCTTTGGACTTTTGCCTTGCGACATGAGGCCAAATAGAGCGAGGGAGGGTCGTTGCATTTATGCCGTCTGCAGTGATACCGCCGGCAGCATCGCAAGTGTCGCGCTCGCCTAAATCTGTTTGAATCTATTTACGTGGAGCCTCCTGGACTCGGGGCGAATGTGGCCCGGCGTCTAGGAGCGATGCCGTCGCACGGCCCGGTTGGTGTTCAGGTCCGGTCTCCGTCTTTTGCAATCTCAGATCCAGCCGCCGAAACAGGTGAGTGGGGCTATGGGGCGCGGCAACACGGCGTTTC
>NW_009276929.1:863081-879395 GCF_000150675.1 Verticillium dahliae VdLs.17
CTCGTAGCCCGCCCTTTGCGACAGGCTTTTCCCTACGTACGCGTGTTTTATGCCTAGCGTCTAGTCTACCCACTGCTCATCCGCCGACAGCACTGGACGGGGGCTACCCGTCGGGAGGCTCTGGCCATCCTTTTATACGCCGGCGTAAATATCGCTCTTCTGCTGTACCCCTTCAGTCCACTTCCTACTCTCAGAGAGGCGGAGAGACGAGCGGGCGTGGCTGCGTTCGTCAATCTGGTCCCCCTCTCGATCGTCATTCGAACGAACGCTCTCGCCGCCCTATGTAATATACCTCTCGGTACTGTCAACCTCTTTCATCACTGGGTCGGCAGGGTCGCCATCGCCTAAGCGTTGATTCACGCTTTCATGGTCCTGGCCGTACGACCGAGGCCTGGTGCGGTTGTCACGTCGGGATACATCGTAAGTGGTACTCTGGCTAGCTGAAAGGTGTAGTATAGAGTAAAGACTTAGAAGTTGCTAGGGACTCAGCACGCTGATGCTCATTCTCCCGTCATCTCTGAGTCTGGCACGTCGGTATCTTGGTCGCTACTTCTTCGTCACTCACCTAGTCCTAGCCGTCTCGGCATTGACCGGTCTGGTATGGCATGCTTACCTTCTGCCCACGCCCGTGAGCCGTGCGCTCATTACGGTGGCATCTTCTTGTTGGACTGTTGCGGCTTGCGTCCGTGCCGTCCGGTGGTATCGGCGGTTTACCGTCCGCGTGCTCCGACTAGAACTCGATGATAACGTCGCCCTCGTGACCGTGAACGCCGAAAGGCCTATCCAGGCCTCGGCCGACAATTATTTCAATATCTACTTTCCGGCCTCTTTCCCACGCTCTCTCGTGCCGGGCGTCCACGGCCACGCGATGAAGCCCTTGTGGTTCAAGCTAGGCGATCTGGCCTCGCTGGATGGGGTCCGCACCATGTCGTTCCTCATGGCGCGCGACGGCACACTCGCAAGCCGGCTCGAGAGACTAGTAGAAGGCGCTGTGCTGAAGCTTGATGGTCCTTACGGATAGACATTGGACTTTCGCTAGTACGAGGACGTCATGCTGGTGGCGAAAGGCGCAGGGATCTCAGGAGTGCTGCCTTATGCGCTGCAGCTCGCCGAGCGACGGAAGAGTGATAGCGAAGTAAAAAAAGGAATCCAGCGCCTGCAGCAGGAAGAGACGAAGCTCTTGGCAAGCGCGGTAGAGATGCGTCGAGAGACTCTCGAAAGTCGACTTGACGCTATTCGAAAGAAGCGGGCATCTCTATCGCGCGTGGCGCTCTTCCAAGACAAAGCGCAACGAGTCGACTTGTTGTGGATGCTGGAGAACGAGAAGCAGGAAAGATGGACAGCCGACCTCTTCTCCGCATTGCAGCGCCTTGACCCAGACAATGTAAGTCGGGATCCCCCTCTTCCAGTAGCTGATATGACGTAGAGATGCGATGGTAGTTTCGGTTGTCGTACTGACGTTGCATTGTTCCAGAGATTGCTTGTGGTGTGGTGTCTCTATCCTGGCCCCCGGACATCCAGGCTCCCGCCGTTCCCGCTTTCCGAACACTGGAGGTGTTTCTCTGCCGCGCCGGGCGGGGTTAACGTTATAGAGACGATGACGACCAGAATCTAACAGAAGAGTACACGGGTGCGAGGTGAAATGATTGTCATCAGTATGTGACCGTTCTTTCCCGCTATCCTGCCTGCTGAGTGCTGAGGAGACTAATCTTGGTGGCATGGTTAGATTGCGGGGACCCGGATTTCACCATGCGCATGCGGGCTGGCGTCATTTCGGCCATGGGCGGCAACAGGTTTATCGAGTTTGTCGAGTCCGAGTATCAGCCGCGGTCGCATCCTACGATAGATGCTATCGTCGCGAGGCAGGCCGCCGGAAGGGGCGCTAGCAAGAGGGTGCGCGGCGGCAGGAGAAACGCGGCCTCGAGGATAGTGGTGACGAGGAAACGACTGCATGAAGCTGCCTAGGATAGACCCTTATGAATCCTTGATCTTAATCACAAGGCGTACGGCAAGCGTCTTTGCGCGTCGTAAATTCAACGTATAATTGGATACTATTCATGCCATGTCTGTGGGAACGTACTGTGGAGGCATGAATGGCTTCCCGCACAGCTTTCTCATGGGGTCGATGAGATGCTCTGACGGATTTGTCTAGCCTGGACGGGTTCTAGCTTGCCTCTGGACCGAAGACGCACCCATTCTGATCTCATCGTTGCTTTTTACTACCTCTGCCTCTGATATCCGTCTTGCGTATCCGAGAATAGACCGCCTAGATGTTGGTTGTGACTTTCGACTTTCACCAGCCTGTCGCTTTCCGCAATTCGATTTCTTTTTCTAAGCCCGCGGCTAGGCGACACACATGGCATATAAATCCAACTAGCTCTGTCCGGTCAGCTCTATCCATATTTTCCCTTCCACACGAACGTCTTCAGACATAAATCGTCCCCTCAGATTGCAATCACCATAGATAATCGATATGGCCTCTGCAGACAATCTTCAGCCGGACGCCGATGCGTCTAAGCCACTTTCGGATTGCGTTGTCGCGGTCTGCGGCAAGTTCAATCGAACTCATCAGCAAGTTGAAAAGGACATCAAGACGCTTGGAGGCAGCTACAAGAAATCCTTCTCTAAGAAGCTCACCCACCTCATAGCTACCCAGGAGTCGTACTATTAGCCTTCCAACCTTGTCGAGAAGGCCAGAAAGCACAACTGTGTGATCGTCGACATGAAATGGCTAGAGGAGTGCTTTGATTCCCAGTCGAAGACGGACACCGCACCTCACCTTCTTGGTCAGCAGGACGAGAGCGACCAGGAAGAGTCCGGCAGTCAGTCCGGCGACTAGTCCGGCGACTAGTCCGGCGACCAGTCCGGCGACCAGTCCGGCGACGATCAGAGAGCAGACGAGCGGCACGAGAAGGAGAAAAAGGTCCAAATCCTGCGAAATGCTTATATTTGTGTCATTGCCACTCCCAAAGGCCAAAAAGAGGAGCGCATCAAGAGCGATATCCGCGCCTTGGGCGGACAATACCAAACGGCCATCACGAAGAAGACCACCCACCTCTGTGCGTCACAAGACCAGTTCGATAGCCTCCATAAAGACATCGTGCGTGCGCGTGACAAGGGCATTCCCGCTGTCGACCTGTCGTGGTTAACCAATACGCTCAATTTAAAGCAGGTCATAAACACTGATAGTTATGTCCTTCGAAGTGGTAAGGAGACGAGGTCAAAAGGCAGCCAGAGGAGAAGCAAGTCCCCAAAGCACAATGGAACGAGCGACGAGGAGAGCAGTGAAGAAGATGAAGAGAGTGACGAAGAGCAGTACGGATCTCCTGCCCGTTCAAACACATGGAGATCGAAGAAAGGGCGCTTGGCAACTCCGCTAGACTCTGAAGATCGTCGATCCACCATACCCGCTAAGATATCCGATCTATTCTAGAGTACCAATACGCAAAGACTCCTCGCCATGCCCCTACATCCACCCAAGAATCAAGACAGGGCTGGGAGTACTTTCATCGAGCTTATGAGCGATCCGGACTAGAAGACTAGTGGGAAAAGCAAACCACTAAAAGGGGAGATCCGAACCGAAGTGAACCAGGGACAGCTTTTGGTTGTAGCACTAGGGAAAAACGACGAATATCCGGAAGCCATGAGAGCCTTTCTCGTTCAGGGCAGTCGCTATGCTAGACACAAGGCAAGCTTCCAGCAACTCGGCCGACAAGCGATGAAGTCCGGCACGAAGACTGACTTTCCTTAACTGACGCTGGACAAAATGAACGTCGTTCTAGTGGCATCCAATGAAGCTGAGTCGGTGTCCGTTGTGTTGTTTCTGGTTAAGGGTACGCAACACCTGCAGCTTGCTTCTCGCTTAGCTCTGAACGAGATCTTGGGCAATAAGAAGGGAGATTAAATCGTGATTGGGAAGAGGCGAATAGCTGGACAGGGTGTTCCGAAGAAGATGAAGCCAGTCGAGGTTTCGACCGAAGTGTGGGACATGCTCGAGAGGAAGAGCAACGGGAGGACTTCGTCGGCCGGATAAGCTCGGAGGGGTGTCGCTGGGCGATGCATCTCGCGTGCCATAAGAAACGTGCCGTATTGCGAGTAGTGCTGAATTTCGTACATTGTTTCTGTAAGCCACGCAAGTACTTGCCTCTTTTAGTATCACGAATAAGGTGTCTGGGCGTCTGATGTCTAGGCGTCTGATGTCTGGGCGTCTGATGTCTGGGCATCTGACGTCTAGGCGTCTGAACACCATGCTGCCGATGCTCGCTGCATATCTGTGTTATTCTTGTTTCTAATGAAACATCGGCAATCCGTGAGACCCTTGGATCACTGGAGCGCCTGGGCATGCCTACCCTGGGCACCACCTTAGATCGGAGCTCTGAGTGGGCAAGTGGTTACCCTTATTCCACTCGTCGATCCCACAAGCTTGGCAGGTCTTGCAGAAGTGACGTCTTCTTGTTCCTATGCATACATTTCTCTTTCTAGAGAGATGTAAGATGTCTATTCTTGAATGTGTTGTTAGTCTACAGTTTGGGGGGTCATAGATCGTCACTGAGCATGTCCACGCGCTTTCCGAAGCCAAGTTATATAAAGTTCTATCTACTCCTTGTTCACAATCACGTCTGCTAGAGGCCAGCCCTTCGGATTTTCTTATATGTGAACGCCTACTTCTTCCGAAAAAGGCTGCTTATCGCGAAGAAAGATAGGACTTCTTCTCTAGCCGCGCTGGCTCAATGTGGACCTCCTAATCTAGAAGGCGTAGTAGATCTCTTTCTATCCCGTTTACATCTTACTTTGAAAGCCCGAATATCTACTGCTTTCTTTTAACAATTCGACTGTGAGCAGCCCAATTTCTGTTAGAGAACGAGCGATCTAATAGGCACTTGTTAGCATTTATTAGACAACCTAAGACAAAGCCATGATTTGTGCACCTCCGGCCACGTCTTTGTATCTGTTTTGCAAATAGTTTCCCAATCAAGAGGCGAAGATAGATCAGCGATGCCATGAGTTCCAGAGGGGTAAGCCGAAAGCATTTCACGAGATGGGTGATGAAGGCTTCCAGCGAGGGAGGATTCAGGTCGCCCGGGCGAGCAGGGTCGGCGCATCACGGTGTGTCACGGTAGAAGAAAATGCGGTTACGCAGGGCAACGATGTCCTTGGTGACTTTCTGGCTTTGAAACTAAACGAGCAGGTCGGGCTAATTCATGTTGAGAGGCTGGACCAGGTGCACGATAGCGCAGGCACTTGGATGGACGGCAGAGCTAGGCTTGTTTATATAGGTCGGCGCCGGACTATGGCCATTCTGACAATTTTGTCTCTAAAACCTGTTTCCTCGTTTAGGTCCGCCTCAAGTCCATGTTCGTTCTCCTTCGGATATTCAGAACGAGCCTATGCGATCGGGAATGTCCTAAGTTCGCCTGCATTTACACAAGTGACAAGCCAATTCACGTCACAGGGACATGAGTGCCATTTTGAGGACTATGGCTTCCTCACACACGGAGCAGGATATATTGCGGCGAACCGGCGTGGCCAGAGCTTTGCGAGACCGGCTTTCCGGTCCAGGCACAAATGAAGGAGACATGTTCTTCCTTTCGTGCTGAGGCCCCTGCCGACTCACCTTCCTAACCTGACAATGCGCGTTGACCTGGTCATCGTGGAGAGGTCCGTCTCGCCCCTGTCATCAGAAGATGGGGAAGAAACCCAATTATGGCCACGACCGTTGGCGTTGCCTCCATCGCGCTCCTCTCAGAAGCTTCGGGGCTGTTCTGAAGCGACGAGGGATGCAAAGATCGAGCGTCTTCGCAACGAGAACAACAATTTAAAGCAAGAGATCCACGTATTACGTAATAAGCAGCGCAGCGATCACGGTCGCCTGGAAGTCCTGCGCGAACAGGGAGGTTACCAACGGCAGGTGCTTCGGGAGCAAACCAGGGAGATAGCGGAGGCCATCAGCGTTGTGGAAGAGGTCTTTCTCGAGTATGAAGCCTGGGTGCGACGGTCGATGGGCTCTAGATCATCCACATCCCGAATGGATCTTTTAAGCTATTAGCCGCTTATCAGCGCACCTCGTCTGCTATACGTGGTGAGCAGGGCGAGAAGTGATTACTCTTCGGATGCGGCTCGTATGACACGTTAGCAGTTAGATTACTTAATGCAAGCGTCTGCCACAGAGATTGGAAACGAACCTCGCAATACAGTTTAGAGTGAGTCCACGATCAAATGGAAGCAACGCAATATTCCTGCCTGGAAACTGCTTTTCGGCTTTGGGGCCCGTCCAGCATCGGCCATGCGTTGATTGGAATAGGAGCAATGAAAAGAAGAAAGCCATGAATCAATGCTCAATAGTCTAATTTATTCTAACGTTCTGCACGGCTTGAGTCTCTACAGTGCTGTGGCCATGTCGTGCCAGGCTGCGCAACCGCGCGGCTATAGTGTTCGCTCGGCGGGGGAGTCCTTATGTCGGATTTGGCCCAGGGTGCCGCTATGCGTGCGCCCACCGACACGCGCTGAATAGCGCATCTCATCGGCACACCGCGACCTCATATGTCCACTATGACTACCTCCATAGCCGATAATAAATTCTGATAAGTTCATACTATAGTTCAGAGAAACCCGAAATCACATATTGCTTTTATCGGAATTGTGGCTGTCCAGGGTGAGCCTAACCAGGAGAGGTACAACGGCCATATTTACACCACTATGCGTCTCCGCCTTCGCTGAATTGCGGCCAGCCTGCGTTCACCCGCCCTCGCCATGGAAGGGATGCCCTATGAAATCATTAGCGAGTTCGTCTCGTATCTAGACTCGCGAAGCCTTCTCAATTTAGCACTGACTGCTAGTCGCTTCACGCATGTCTGCTTGTCCGAGGCTTCGCGTCACCTCTGCGTGCTCGATACCCGTTCGGCGCTGATAGGCCTGGCGCACCACATTAAACAGACAAGTCCGCCCACACGAGCTCTCACGGTGTATCATGGGGAGTGGCCGAAGTGCAACTACAAAGAATGGGAGCTTCACCCGCTCCAGGTGTACGAAGCGCACCCTGTTGTGCTGCAATCCCTGTCGAAGAAGGAAAAGGCTTTGCAGGCCTTCCGCCGCTACGGCCACTTTGTAGCGGAAGAAGAGTCTCGGGGTCGCGACGATGACATCCGTCGATTGAACCAGATTCTAAGTTCTCTCCCACAGCTCCAGCGGATCACAATCTCCCATATCTGTTCCCATGGGTGGAAACCAAAGAAAAACGCCCAAGTCACCCGGCTATGTCAACAGATCTGGATATCACCGTGCCGGAGAGACTCGGTCGATCGACTCGTTGGTGATTTTCTGATAGTACTTCCCAACTATGGCCGCGTCCAGGATTTGAAGATTAAAGGCAAACTGAACCTTGAGTCGATCGGCCCTCTATATACGGCGTTATGTTCCGTGACCAAACTCGACATCAAATCGTTGAACATAGCAAACACCACTACTGCAATATTCAATTCCTTCTTGTCTTTGTTTCCCGCTTTACAAAACCTCCAAATCAACTTCTGCCGCCACGATCCACTAACCGTTATCCCTCTCGATCACGTGCACTGTCCTGAGCTTCGCTCGGTATCTCTCGCCAACTTGCGTGTGGCAGTCCTCGCGTTAGTACGGTTCATGCAGCGACACCCTGCCATGGAATTATTATAACTTGACGAGGCAACGCTGGTGAACGGCCACTGCGTGTTGTACTACCCGCGCAGCTGGTTGTTTGGGATCAACTCTAGATTGACGCTACGGATAACGGGTACTGCCCCGGCTCCCGGTGGTCCTACTAGCTTCTAAGTGGGTACGTCGGACACGAGTCCCATGCAGATACATGGCAGGCCGGCAAGCTATTGGTAGAACCGAGACGATTCTCGGCTAATACTAAATCGCAGGGATACGCTCGCAGGCTGCAGAGACATGATAAAGACAGGCGAGAATGAAGCTTGCGTAGAGAGCGTGCAGATAAGTAACCGACGAGTCGGAAAGTCTTGCGACAATATAAGATAGAGGAAGAGTGTGTGCAAATAGACGAGCTTATATGTACATTAAATCCGAAACAAGTATACCCTTGAAAACCATCCACCTCAACCAACTGGATCGTTTAAGTCTTGCGTTTTGTAGTCCTGTCAAAATAAGCAGCTTTCTGCTTCACCCACTTATTAGCACTAAACTTCGACGTGATTTCCCGTTCGCAAATAGCCATGGCTTCCGAACCACGCATATCACGAAGCTGCACTGTTTGAGGAGTCCAGGTCACTACACAAGTCATGGATCCGTCTGGGTGCAGAGTGAAGTCTTTGTACTCTTCCACGTCGAAAATACGGGATTGGCTAAGCTTGACACCCTTCATGGCATTTAGTCGCTTCGGCTTTGGCTTAACCAATGATTCTTTGGTGCGTCTTTTGAGACGGGATCGGGTAGTGTCGGGCTTCAAATATGGTAACGCTGGTAGGAAGATTGTCAGTGCGGACTCTTCCCCTCCTATGCTTCATGCGACGTCACTTACATGCTTGGTTTGGTTCGAAAGGAGGCTGCAGGTCAGGGTGGAGAGATGGATTACTAGGTATGGCTCCAGTCTTGCCACTATCGAGCAGATCACGCTCGGACGTAGCAAGCGTCGCTATGGCGCTGAGAGATAGCCTGCCGACTGCTGCACTGGCCGACTTTTGCCCTGCCTGCTTGTCGAGCGAGACCGCTCGTCCGACCGCACGATGGGCATTGTTGGGGTTGCCTAAAGACTGCACGGAAGTAACCTCGATGGATCCGACATGGGGGCGCGTGACATGCTTCTCCGTTATAGCAGTTGTTTGATGAGGAGCGTTCAACGTTGCCTAAGAGCTCATGGCGTATACGTTAGTCGTTGAACAGGAAGGGTTTAAGGAGGAGCTATGCCAAGAGAATAATGAATGATATGAAGTACGGGAGATGCCTTCGTTTTTATAGACGAGATTCTGCAATGAGTAAGCCACGCTTCGTTTGGTTTGTCCCTCGGCCAGCCACTCGCCCATTACGTCACTATTTTCATAAACGTTCCGTTGTTTATGGGTCAGGACGAACGACGGCACGTCCCTAGTGCCTTGGGTAGTAGTGGCCAGAGGCGCAAGCACGGTAAATGCGGTGGCTTTCGAGGAAGACTACTTTGGATGTCAAGACCAATTTGCGGTGTGGTCCCGGAAGGCCTCGTCAAGAGACAGCTGCGAGCAGGCACAACGTTCACAAACACACCGTACGCGTAAGAGCCATTCACGCGCTAGAGGTCCGCAGATTTCGGGGCTCAGGTTCGGGAGTTTTATTACTATATAACCTGTGAAGCACCCAACGCGCCCCCCAGAGCCTGAATCCCAACAGCATCCGCCTCATAATTACGGGCCCCTGAAGGACATCGAAAGTCAGGATCCGGAGCTGCCCTAGCGATAACTCATGTATGATAGCGCCGACTTCAACTCATAGCAACGCTGCACAGTGAGGAATGGAGAGCCTGGCATAGTTTGGACGAGTGACGAGGCAAATCCTCTAGCGCCGCGCCCGGTATAGGAGACCAGTCAAATACACCCGAGTCCCGCACAATCGTCGGCAAGGCTGACCTTGGGCCTCGACTACTTGTCGTGACTCGATATCTTGGGGGGCACTCTTCTCTCTAAGCGCGAGCTTCCTATCATTCTCTTGTCGCATGCCTTCTTCGCCCCAGTTCTGCAATTTGGTGGCCCTATCCGTCTGGCCCTCGCCTGATGTCATTTGCGTGCAACGTATACGCTTGCTTGATGCTCATTTATCAACAACATGATCATCGAGCTCTTCTAGCAGCACGTATCCTTCCACATCATGCTTGTCGTCGTGAAGCTGCGCCGAGGTAGAGAACATGCTGGGTATAAATATCTCAGGAAGCGGGTAGGTTCGAAGCTACGAGCAGTCAGCCAGGTACGACATATCTCGAAAATATCCCGGCTCACGATCTCGTCCTTCGTAGGCGGAAATGATGCCTAATCCGGCTCGCTAGTAAAGACCCATGTACGGTGGTTGTATTCGATGAAGGTGTAAACCTTGGCTTGACAATCTCGCGATAGATCATGCGCCCTGCGCAAGAACGTCTTGCGTCGCTTGGAAAACTTGGTTGCGGCACGCTTACGGCTTTTGCGGATTTCCTCTGGGTCGTACGGCTTCAAGAGGGACGGGGTTATCTGCTAACGTTTCGATATGCTATCAAGACTTACGCGACCGCGATGTTACAGGGCGTCGTGCTCGCGATATGAAAGCTGCCTATTCCTTCGCCGATATCCTACTTCGTATTATACCTCATACACAAATATAGATATCGGAACACCTTGTTCAATGTTGGAAGTTGTTTCGAGCAAGGGAAGGCAAGCGCTGGATGCCGCTTCGCGCTCGAATTTAAGCGCCAGGATGCGGTTCGATTTCAAATCCAATAGAGAAATACGGCAGATAACGTCCTCTCCAACCACTTCAACCACCCTATTGGAATTACACCTGTGTACTCTTTCTCCCTCCACCCATCCCATCAAGCCCGACTGCCTCAGTTTCTCTATTAGACTTCTTGCGCCCCGTCTGGCCCTTGTATCCATGCACTTCCCAAGTGTATTCGCGCCAATACTCTATTCCATTGATCAACGCTTCCACGCCGGCAATTGTGCATTCTGGGCAGGGAAAGGGCTCATTGAAGAGGCCCTGCGCTAGGTGCGCCGAGTTTATATGCCTGGAAAACGCATGGCCGGCAGCGAACTGTCCCTAGCAGAGCTTGCATTCTACCTTTGGAAATGTTTTGAACTGACGAGATCGCCCTGATTTGACTAGCGGCGACTGCCGAGGGCTATATGGTGAGTTGTGTTTCCCGTGGTATCTCTCAACATGGGTGCTCCATTCAGACTGCCCATCTATGATGCGCTTTCGTTTACCCTGCGACTTAGACAAGCATTCCGGGCAGAAAAACGTTATTCGAAACGTCTCTTTATGTCTGCGCTGAACGTGTCTGCTCAGACTATACCTGCTGTGCATTGGGCCACAACCGAGCAGACAGCGAAATTCTGTAGTCAAGTTGGCTCTCGTATGCTTCTTCATGGGCAGCAGTGGCTCAATTGGCGGCCGAAGGAAAAGCTGCTGTTCTTCCTCCTTACTAATACCATGATTCGTCGATATTGTAGTCGACATTCTTTCGAGGTGCTCGACCTCCGAAAATCTATTTAATAGGAAAGCCATAAGAATGTCAATGTATTTTATTATAGTCAGCGTGTCGCTTTCCGAGCATCGTAACATGTAGCCGCTGAGTTGCGTTGCAGCTGCTGAACTGGTAGTATAGCGTCCTGCTTTCTGGCTCGTCTTTCTGTTAACGAGATGCTCTGTTGAATATCCCTTGGCCCTCAGCTTGTCGGCCTTAAGAAAGTATTCTTCACGACGTTGCAGGACTTAGAGTCTCGACAGTGTTGCCACGATATAGCTACGCTGAGATGCGATCCTCTATGCATTCTCCCTATCAGCTGATGTTTTACGTAGGATCTCATTAAGTTGCTTATCGAGCTCTCGTATATCTTTCCGTATGTTCTATCTTGCGTAATCCTCCAGCTGCGGATCTATGGGCGCGTTATCATCACAGGTGAGTAAGGAATACTAAAGAAGTCCGAAAATAGGTTCGTTCTTTTTCAAAATAGTAGGAAAGGCGATAGCAGCTAGGTTCTCTATTATATGAACTAGTTAATAGCTTTTTCGGAATACAGACTCCGTGTTCGAGATGACGTGGCTGCGCAATGCCGGCGTCAAGGCTCCTAAATCTATTTAGCTTATTGTTCTTCGTGGCCATTATAAGGACAGCACGTCTTACCATCCAATCGTCCTCCCGCGCCTACGCGCATGGAGTAGGGACGATCTATTCTTCGGCAGCCCAGGACAAGAAGAGTACGCTGCTATATCTGACTGAACTTTTGGGGCGATATCTCGAAGATAGGGCGTTCTAGCATGGAATTTTTCCACGAGAGTGGTATGGATCGGAGCCCTTGCAGCTTTAGCACCGATAGTATCTCGAAAGCCGAACGGTACTCTCCGCTGAACGCGTTATCGGTGAGAGCCTAGGCAACGATCAAGCTTGACAGGTCGACAAGAAGGCAAGGTATGAATGTCACACTGAATGATAGCCTGGAAAATCGAAAGTCAGCAAGAAGCAAGTGCCATATACGAATAGAACGGCCTGACTTGTGGTCTTGACTATTCTTCACCTTGTTATGTCGTTGTTTGTTGTGAAACATAGTCGGCGTGGCTACAAGTCGTGGCTTGTCTTCGCATGAAGGGTCCTGTACCAAATCCAACCTGATTTAGCTGTACCGAAAGCGTAACAATGTCCCTTGACGAAAGCCTCCGATGGCTATCATTAGAATTACAAAGTGAAAGGCAATGCGCTCGGATGCGGTGCAGGGGATATCGTCTGCCCGTCGCCACAATGTCGACAGGATCATCAAGACATCTTTATCTATCATCTCTACCTTTTCGAATGTTTATTCTCGACGTAAGCCTAGCGAATCTATTAACCCTTCTCGGATCCACTAGCGGACTCTGACTTCAGCACACATTGTATGAAGGGCTGTAGAAAGCAAATCTGCGACTTACTAGACTGATCTTGGAAACTGGTCCTGTACTACGCTCTTTCACCGCTAGCGTCCAGTGTCTAGCGTTCCTCGGATCACTTCTCCGTTTTGCCTAGAGAACTTGTTCGTCGGCATACCTCACTAAACCTTTCCATGCTTCCAAGACCGTCTTGGTGCAGGTCACAGTCCTTACATCGTCATACTCTTGCGGTCCCAGAGCGATTCGTTGCTCGACTGAGTAGACGACATAGTCTTGAAGAAAGGCCTGGCAGTATTCTATCGCTTTGAAACTTTCGTCGCAGAGCTGAAGCCAGATATCATCCGGATCCATGCCTAGCACGTTGCGGAAATAGCTTTAGATCGGCTCAGCATTCACTTATGGTCGTTAGATCAATCAAGGCGAACTTACATTTGCCACTTTTGAAAAATATTCTGCCGTTGCTTCCTCGTCACGGCAGCAACTGATGCCCTATCGGAGATCGGTTCTGCGTTAAACTGGGCGAAAGCTTCACGGCTTTTTCGCTGTCGCTCCTAACTCGTCGAAAGATAGTACAGTGGTCCGACGCGAATGGTGGTCGCCCCAGGTGCCATCCCAGGTAGCTGGGGGGCTGGAGGGAGGATGGAAGACATGGCGGCGCTCGCAGTGTACCAAAGCCAAGAGTAGAGATAGTACCGAATTGTATAAAGTCTGAAGTGAATAATTAACGTAGGAGATCTAGAAGAGCGCCTGTGAGAAAGGCATAAGAAGAGAGGTCCGAAATACGGACGCCAAACAGGATGCCAGATGCTAGCAGCATGGAAATGCTGGATAGAAATGCCGGACGGAAGGAAACGGGAAGGAGGGCGCCGTAGTCAAGACGGATAGTGGGTGGCATGAGGCGGACAGTGTATTGTAGTCTATGAACGACGGGGTGCGGCATCTCTTTTATCCCTGCCAGTTGCACCCGAGACCTTATGCCTCACCCTCTCGCCTCACAGTTGGAAGGCCATGTTAGCATGTCATCAGGCGGGTTCGAATGGTATTCGTCAATCGCAGCAGGGATGATCATGGTTCGGTTGTGCGCATCTACGCTCTTCCTGTGCTGAACAGAACGCTTCGAGGTCAGGCGCCTACTGCAACCCGTTAAGGCGGCGAGCTTGTCTCCCCAAAGAGCTGCACTGTTCGCCCTTCGGCCAACAAGCCTGCGAAACGCTCGCTAAGGTACAGCGTACTGACAGTGCGGCTTTCATTTTGGCCACTATCCATCTTGATGGTGTCCAATGATGGGCCCTCAAGACAGACGTGACAAAGCCAGGTATGTGGCCGCTTTGAAGCACATGAACCCCACCCATAGATCCGCCCAGGCGCGAGTTCGCATACTAAAGTTCAATTGAGACCATCTAAATCCGCACTTCGCTCAATGTCGCGTCCAGTATATTAAATCGCGCCTATAATCCCGAAATCGAATATCCTCCCTTTGCGATCCATCCGGGTTTGATCGTGGACCCTGGATATCCAAGTACTTATAAGTACATGGAAGGTACCTACATTACATATAGATAACTGACCGGATTCAATTTTGCATGCGACATGAACCGAGAACTGCAGGTGACGCGAGGACGAAGCGCGCCGAATATTAAATTAAGCATGCTGGAAACCCTCGATACGGAGAATTTGAGCGCACTCTCGTACAGCGTCCGCGTCCCACGGATACCCGCACATGCCAGCCGGGTAGTTTTTCTTCCTTTTCTCCTCTCCTCTTCTGTCACATGTCGATACCTGCCTCTTTCCACAGCGACCACCTCCCCGTTTGGTTGCCCTCTGGGCAGAAAGCTGGTAGCTGCGTGGAGAGCTCTCAACTGAAGGGGAAATGAGCGGGCGTGAATTTGGCGGGGGGGGGACTGAACCTGACACGCCGAAGGCCTGCAAAACGGATGGTGGGGTCGCTTGTGATATCAAGTCGACCCATCGTAGCCAATAAAATGCAGGCTTTTAGTCATGTTATGATCAAGCACTCTACGAAAGGTGCACCTCATTGAATGTCAACGACGGAAATGACTAGCAAGCAGAATTATAACCTGTGCGACACAACGTTCTTGATTCAACTAAGAACGAAAGACTGACCATGCGGGGGTCCACGCTACCGTGGAAACCTCGCTGGTAGCCCAAGGCCATGCCCGTGCCTTTTTCGCAAAGTCACAAGGTCACGAGCCTGGCTGTCGTGTGGCTCACCAAAAGTCTGTTTCTTCCATGTCAGCTGCTTCATCATGATGGGAGGTCTAAGAGCCACAAACTCATTGGTATCCAAGTGTTCAGCCTCGCGCCAAGACTCCAAAAGCTAGTCTGGAGGAACAATAATGGTCTCTTGCTCATTAGCAAGAAAGGCGTCCGGCTGGATTCCGTAGCTGGCGGTGACTGGAGCATAGCACCTTGGTGTGGGAGGTCAACTTCTTATGGTATTTACCACCTAGACGCTTACTGTGGTCCTGTAACTCTTCCAATGTGGCCCAATCAGGCAGGGGGCAGCTTATAGCTATAGTGATGACCCTCATAGTGGTGCAAGGCAAGAGGTAAAGTGGAGGGTAGGACGAGGTGTGTGGCCAGTACACACTGTACTATGCACGAGAGCTAGCAGCATCAAAGAAAGCGTTTTCATTCACTTTATATAATTGCCCTCCTCGCTTGCCATGAGAAAACGGCTAATTTGAAATTGAAGAGGCGCAGTTGGCTTTTCAACATGCGACAAGTTAACTTGAACGATGCCCTTTAGTGGTATCCAACCTCTGGTGTGATCGCCCAGCTCGCTCATTCGAGGCCAACAACGACTTCCGAAATTTAAGTTTTCAGTTCGTATTATGCACCGTAACTCACAGCTAAGCTTCGGGGACTCGGAGGCCAGCGTGTGCCAACGCGCAAAACTCAGTCTTTCTCTGTGTCATCACATACACCTGCTTTTCACACTTGGTGGCGTGCAGACCAATATAGCACTATCTGTTGTGTATATGGCCTCTTCCTTCGGGATGACTTAAGGTCTCAAGAGCCCATAAGATACTCAGTTAATCCTTGCCTCCTCCGTTTCCGCCATTCGCTCGTGTTCTGAGATTTTGTGTCAAAGCGGGTTAGTAACAGAGTGAAGAGGTCTTCCGACGGTGATATCCGCACTCAATTGTTAGGTAGGCAATAGGAATACATCTGAAATCTGGCCCTCCGCAGCTGGGAGGGTGTCAGAGGAGTCTCGCGACGAGTGAAGGTCAACTGTTGATCTCTTGGGGGTCTCTAGATAGGTAGAATAATCGATGCCCTTCCTCGATATGTGAACCGTTAGCTCTCCTTAGAACTAGCTCCTCGCTACGCTTGGTCCCTTCCCCTGGCCTTCTACGACCAAACAGTAGGCGATCCCCGGTCAACCTCGTAGTATCCATAGGTCCTGATAAAGGGCCATCCGCAGCCCTGATATATACGCCTCCGTGGCCTCGAGCCCCTATCCTAGCCCTTAAAACCCCTTGTTCCAGGGCTCCGCAGGTACCTTTTGGTTGTATTAGCAGGCATACTTGAGGGCAACTCTCCTAGTGATCAGAGTCCATAGGCTTGACTGGCGCATGCTCTCTGTGGTACAAAGTTGAGTGGGGTTAATGAAGTGGGATAATGTGTTGGGCCCATGTCTGGGGATTACGTGTTTTCCAGTCGGGCCATTGGGCCTTTATGAATCGTATCATGACTTGGACCTTTTCTCATGTCTGG
>NW_009276929.1:883242-938186 GCF_000150675.1 Verticillium dahliae VdLs.17
CTCGCTATATGTTCCCTGAATCTAAGCCCTGCATCCATTATAACTCCGAGGATCTTAACATAGGCTGTCGGATGGACCGCTAGTCCCTTAATGATGAAAGGCTCTGATTCGGACTTGTGTGCTTTCCGGTAAAGTAGATCACCGCTGTTTTCTCTACTTTAAATGTTACGCTACTTCTCCTTTCCCACGCCAGTACGCTATTATCTCTACTGTTAAACTAGCGACCTACGCCGTGAAGTCGTCGACGAAGGTAATAGCCCCCCGCACCAGTCTATCTTTTTTTAGATGAGGTCAGCGTTGAAGAATAGAAAAAGGACTGGAGACAGAGGGGAGCCTTTTGGAAGACTAGCTTGAGGTAAACTCCGTGGTTCTGATGCATAGCTATTAACTTGGATCATTACTGTCCTGTTAGAATAGAAAGCCTCCACCCAGTAAAGGAGATCCTCCGAAATGCCCCTGGCTTTTATTCTTTGAACTAGTCTCTCCTTACATACTCCGTTATAGGCGCCCTTTACGTCTAAGCTTACAAGGCTGATAACCTAGCGACCTCTTTATGCTGTATAAATCTGTTCTTACAGTAAAATTAATGCTTATCTAGCTAACCTCTGCTTTAGGGCTCCGAAGTAGTTTACAGGCAGTAGGCTGTAGGTTTCTACTATATATCAAACTTCTTTTAGTAATAACTAATTTAATAATCTTGCTAAGTGTGGCGAGGGGTGAGATAGGCCCTCACGCCTTGGCGCTGGTGTAGTCTCCTTTGCCTGGTTTCTTGCATGGGATGATCTTGGCATGCTTCCATTGGTCAGGCTGCACGCCTTGTTCCAGTGATGCGCGGAAAATTGCCAGGACTCTGTGTTCGACGACAGGCCATACCTGCTTCCAGGCCATAGCCGGTAGTCCATCTTCACCAGGTGCCTTCCACGATTTCGTCGCGAAAATCTGGCGCTCGACTTCCTCCATTGTGACCTCCGGCATAGTGACGGCCGAGTCACGCTGGGGTTTCTCCCCTTCCTCTTCGATGTAGTCTGGTAGGGAAGGGAAGAAGGTGGTGAGTAATTCTTCTGCTTGCTCGTTGGCGTTGATAGTGTGGGTACCGTCCACCCTCGCTAGCTGCGGTATCTTGCCGAATGCTGCTTCATCGCCAGACTTCAGATACTTCGCAGCCTTCCAGATATTGTCGTTGTCCACGAGGAAATCGTTCCAGTGGGTCTTCTTCTGCTGCCGAATAGCATCATGAAACTGTTTTGCCGCTCCTTCGGCCGTGTCTCCAACGCGTCATTGATCTGACCCACCGTCTCGCTGAGCGTGCCCGGTTCCTCCGGTTTGTGTGGATGCGACGGGGCTGTGTGAGGTCTGTCGTCCGCCACCTCTTCGCGTATGCGAAGGTTTGGCCTTCGGGGTTAGATCCTCTACCGCTTCCTGCACTACTGACATGAGCCTATCCGTCCTCTCTTGTACTGTGCCCTCCGTTGGGACTGTCTCCAGCGCAGTGGCAATCCGGGTGTTGATTTCCTTCCACGGGGCATTTTTGAATAGAAGCCGATCTTGGGCTCTCGGGGCTGGAACTGATGTTAACTGTAATATCACGTGGCGGTTTGTCATAGCGGGGCTACATACACATGCATCTTCAGGTTTCATGGGGGAGATGGTCTCAAAACGGCTGCTGCTTTCATGCTCTCGAAACGGTGTGGACACGGTGCTTCAGCGCTTGTTCCAACCCCGTATGCAGCCTCTGCGGTGTCATGCAAGCACAAAACGGTATATGCAATAAGGCTCTTGTCATCAGGTCCTGGCCATTTCTGCTAAAAAAAACCATGGAAACCCGCTATAAGACATCTCCAATGTGGTAGAACACTATATCATATTATTGGGTAAAATGGCACTTTTTTCCAGTGCGGCGAAGTATTTACAATCTGCCATTTTACTTAATATTCTTGATTGCGTAATGCCAGCGGCCTTGGATATACAAACGCACACTTGTGAGCTTCATCACGTGATCCCCATACCCCCAATCCGACTTTGCATTTTACAGAGAGGACAGATAAGGCCTTCATTCTGCTGATACAATAGTCACAAGAAATTCTTATCGACAGTCCATGACAGCCTGTGAAAACCTGGCCTGGTAATTGACTTAACTATTCTTCTACGGCAATAAAGAATTCCAGAGGAAACGTCTAAGATGAGCGAGCCGTCCTTGATCATGGGTATACGATCACGTGATTTCTCTTGCTTCACAATGTCAAAAGCGCGACTTAAATTCGGGTCATGAGGTTGATTCCTGAATCGAAAAGCCCTGAGCGCTGTCACGGAAGGGGGGTTCACCGACGAGGCAGGGGTTCAAAAAAATTGAGGGGCACTCTACATGGCCTTCAAAGCGGCGGGCTACGCGCATTGCCGCTGGGATTTTTGCACATGATCATTGGATGCCATCAGTTTCAACTGTGTCGGAAATCAGAAGCACACACTGTACACGGCCGCAGGTTTGTGACCCTTCTACTAGTGCCTTATTGGCTCTAGGCCACCAGGCGTAATAAACTTGTGTGTGTGTGTGTATTACGTTTCGGAGAAGTCTCTACTACAAGGCCAAGATGGCCCGCACAGTACGCGCCCACATGACCTTTCCCCTCTTTAAGCCGCCGCTTTAGGCCCCACCACAAGCGCTCAAATTTGTGGTATCCTGATTGGCAGCCTCAGCTTACATAGTCTCAGGGGGTCCAAACATCCTGCCTTGATTTCGGTGTTCCGATTTGGTGGGGGGTGCTGTTGAGTTAAGACCTGGGAGCTTAGATTTTACAAGTGAGCACGGCGTAGTATCTTTGGCCTACTGATTCCTGGTTGGAAACAAGCCAAGAGTCAAGCTGGCTGGTTCCTCATCTGGTCCATTATTGTGTGCTGTAAGCCAAAGTCTTCAGCATTGGATTGATTCAGTCTCCGACCCGTTATGATGCGTCTCGGCAAATTCGTAACGCGGCATGTACTGAACACGACCTCTCCAAGGATCTGGCCCAGCTATGCTCATGCTCATACTGCCAGCCGACGATATGGAGAGAGAGAAGGGGAAGCCTAATTGGAGTCAGTTACGTCTGGCATGTACACGAGCGAAGCCTCTCTCCATTTAGCGGACGACGTTCAAAGGCTCTTGAACAATTGTCTTACGTCAGCCATAACGCAGAGATTAGACGACCCATTTAATCGTATGTGATGTCCAGAAGGGATGAGATGCTGTCGCTTCAGTAGAAAGTAAATGTGTTACCTACATCGTTGTGATGAGCCTTTTCCGCTCCGCAAGCCGCCTTTGTTTTCATTGTGGCAATTGGAGGCGTAATTTCAGGGCAACAAGCCGGGAGCTGGTTGACAACATAATTGTAATAAGCGAGGTTCATGCCAAAAACGAAACGTTCGGGGCGGTGAAACCTGGGTCATGCACGTTTTCCTGCCGTATTCATCCCAAAACCGTTACTACGTCGTCAGCAGCAAATGCGCCCTCCGTTCTTAGCTGACAAAGCCACCTTTTTCGTCAGAGCTCTCGTCAGAGCTCTCGCCAGAGCCGAACTTTTCGCGAGAGGATTTGAGGTGAAAGGGTGAACTCTTATTCTAACGATCAGTGGCACGAGTAGTAGACCACAACAGCATTTGCGAAGGGTGAAAATTAGCGGGAAACTCGAAAGGCCAAATCGCTTATTCAGTGACACAAACGTGTATCTACGTCTTTGCCTAGAGAAACCAAGTCAGCACCGAATGGACACAACAGAAAGCCGCTGCAGTAACCAAGTGGTGCAAGCCGAGTGTTGATCAGGGCACAGCGACCTTCTTATTAAATCATTTGTACCGCGTGACAGTCCTCAATCCACAATCTATGAAGCGGTTGACCACGAGAAGACGACTTTATCATCTGTAAGTCTGCTATCAAAAGATACATCTTCGTATTACGCATCGAGAACTAAATGTTCTAACTCACGACCTATAACACTCGAGTTTGAATAATTATTAAGTGTCAGAGCCTGCTTCACCACCTAGCTGGTGTCCACTATCATCGTTCAGACAACTCCGAATGATCAAGGCGTCTCTTGGCCGTTGAATGAATGGAATGACACCTCAGGGAGCCCCCTCACCCGGGAAGATTCTGGCGACAATTGAAGTACCAGCTACGGAATTCCAACGTTTACGTTGCGGGCTCCTGTCTATACAGTTGGGCTGCGAACCGCAGCTGGGAGCATCAACGAAGCTGCTCCAACGGGTTTTTCATGCGGCCGTGGCGACGGGCGAACGGGACCTCGACTCCTGTGGTAAACGAGACATGGCGCCGAATGCTGTTGCTCACCAGCGGTGCCTTTGCAGCAAATCTCCTGATGCAGCACATGCTGAAATAATGACGTAGCTTGGCTGACAGTGACCAACACTGTAGCCTTCCCATCATCATAGTTGAGGGGGCACAAACTCGGCACTTTTGTTCAGAACAGCGCGCTTCACTCTCGTTTGGAAATCATATGGAAATTGCATCAAAAGAATACTTGTCAAAATTACCTACATGAACTCTTGAGGCTGATGTGGATGCGCCGCGGGGCGGAAAGGCAGTGCGAGAGCCAGTTTATAGAAGTAGTCGACACCTTGCTGTTGAGATTATTCAGCCCAGTCGAGCCAAAGTAACAGGCACAAGAGCTCGTTGTGCAATGTCAGCGTAGACCAGGGCCAAGATATTGGAGATTTACCTCTAGGCGGCAGTTTGATCTCGAGCTCTGGCGCTTTCCCCTCGCAGCGGCTGAGGACGGCAGAAACCACAATCGAACCATAACGCCAAGGTATGCTGCCCTCAGAGAAAGATTATATCATGTGCACTCGTACATGATGGATTCTGGAACTCGAAACCAACTCATAATGAGTCACAATTTATAATAACAAGGTAAAAGCCTAAGTCTTGGAAGTCGCTTTCGGCCTGGAACGAGTAGGGTCGGCGATCACAGCCGAGATTGGGTACGATTTCCGTTCATTAATTGAGTCAAGTTGTCGCATGACGAAAGTTGGAATGGCCTACTCACTTGTACACTCGTTGTGTCCTTGTTGCAAATAAGAGGAGTAATCATGCAAAGTAAAAAATGCTATCTTTGGCGCTGCTAGCTCTCATGCATACGCACAGCATCTTGTTCTTCACCCATGTTCTTGCCTTACACCGCCACCGTAAGGACATCACTGAGGCTAAAAGTTTCCCCAACCTAACTGGGCCACGTTGAACGAGTCACAGAGTTGGATTAAGCGTCTCGTGGTAGATACCATAAAAGCTGCATCTACACCACTGCCGCAAGAATGTTCTCGGATCCTATGAGATTCCGGTATCGCAAGAATTCAACGACCCGACATTTGCCTTGAGTGGACATGTCGTTCTAGTCTCTCACATGTTTCTGCTGTCCATCAATACGAGCAGCGTGGGGAAGCTCCACCAGCAGACTAACTGGCTGGGAGAGGGATCTTAAGCTGACGGTAATGATCCCAAAGTTGTGATGCACCTCAGCATGTTCTCAGAGGAGCTGGACCGCAGGCTCCGATAATGTCCAGAGCCTGGCCAAATCACAGGTGTCTCGTTTAGTGTCTCGCCACCAAACCGAGGATAGAGAAGAAGAAGTGGCTCTGAAGCTCCTACCAACACTACTAAACCGGGTCGCAATTTGTTGACACAGCAAGTGGGTAACAAAAAAAGCAGGACTCCATTAACGCAAGTTACCTTACGCAAGCACGACCTAGATACCTTAGATTACTAACCCCTTGATCGGCCTTCCGTTCTAATTACATCTACCACCCTCAGCTTTTCGTAGTCAAAAACGGGTTTCAAAGTAGGGGATTTTTCGAGAATCCAGGAAATCGACTACGTCTTTAATCTTAGGCTTTTTAGGGGTTTTATGGTGCTGATATATTGTGAAAATGGTAGTTGTAGTAGGTTGCGTTAATGGAGTCCTGCTGTTTTTGTTAACCACCCGACAGGTAGGGGGATGGCTTCAGGCTAACCTAGCTAGGCTTGGACGGTGGCGCGGACTTAGCATGGCTCGTTTTTTGCTCGTGGTATGAACGAGAGCATGGTGTACAGAGTCAGTTCCGCTTGCTAGTCACTCCCGTCGCCGACACTCAACTCGGCCGTCGATATGTAATGAGACTCACCTCCCGTAGAGTGCGTGATGATAAACATGACTCCAAGTCTCGCATTTCGTTATCTAAAGCCTGTTCATGGTAAAGAATGATGCGGATTCAGATGGTCTCAATCGAACTTTAGCATGCGAATTCGCGCCTGTGAGGAGTCGGCGGATCTACGAGTGGGGTCTCATTTGCTTTAAAGCGGCGACATACCCGGCTTCGTCCTCCCTGCCTTGAGGACCCGTCATTGGATAACGCGGGGATGAGTAGTGCCCGGAGCAGTAGTCACACCATCAGTTCGCCATGCTTTGGCGAGCATCTCGTAGGCTTATTCAGGGCTGTGGAGAGACAAGCTCGCTGCTTTACAGATTGTTCCAGTAGCCGCCTTCGAAGCGTGGCGTTCAGCACAACAAAGGCGTCGATGCGCACACCTCAGCCATGCTTACCCGCACCCCTGCTACAATTGACGAATACCATCCAAACCCGCCTGATGATATGCAAGAATGGCTTGCAGGTATGAGGCGTCAGTATGAGGCAGAGTGCGTAGGGCGAGGCCTCAGGTCTCGGGTGCAACTAGCAGGGTTAAGAGAGATGTCCCCCCCTCGTTCACAAACTGTAGTACACTGTCCGTCTCGTGCCGCCCACCGTTCGTCTTATCTTCACAACAGCATCCTCCCTGTCTTTCTCCAAAGGCCAGGCTCTGTTCATCATTTCATTCCTGGCATCCGGCATCCGGCACCCTGTTTGACATTCATTTCAGACCTTTCTTCTTGTGCCTGTCTCACAGGCGCTCTTTTGGACCTCCTGCATGCTCATTTCTGGCAAACCTTGAGCCATCCGAACGCGAAATCCCCCTTCTACCCTTGCCTTTGGCACACTGAGACCGCACGATGTCTTCTGTCTTCCCTCTAGAGTCCCAGACGCCCACGATGGCACCTGGGGCGACTGCCGTTCGCGTCGGACCACTGTCCCATCTCTCGATGAGTCGGGAGCGACAGCGAAAAGCCCGGGAAGCCTTAGCCCAGTTCCAGGCAGAGCCGATCGCCGACAGGGCATCAGTCACTCACGTCACAAGGAAGCAAAGGCAGAGCTCGTATCAAAAGTGGCAAATGTAAGGTCGCCTTGAGTGCTTCGAAGACCATGAGTGAATGCTGAGCCAAGCTGCAGCTTTTTCCGCAATGTGCTGGACTTGGACCCGGATGACATCTGGCTTCGGCTCTGTGACGAAACCCCCGAGTCAATAGGATACTGCCAGGCCTTTCTTCACGATTATGTCGTCAACTCATTGGAGAAACGGGTCAGTCTGGGACCGGAAGAGTACGAGCTTGCGAGAACTGTGACTTGCACCAAGACGATATTGGAAGTTTGGAAGGGCTTGGTAAGGCATGCCGACGATCACGTTCTACAGGCAAAAAGGAGAAGTGATCCAAAGAAGTCGGCGCACTGGACGCTGTCGGTGTCAGAGCGTCGCACAGGACCAGTGTCCAAAATCAGCCTGGTGAGTCGCCGAGGTGCCGTCCGCAACGCTTTATCCCACACTTGCTGAGGTCAGAGTTCGCTAGTGGATCCGAGAGGGACTGACAGACTCGCTGGGATTACAACGCGACCAAACGTTCGAGAAGGTGGAGATGACCGAGAAAGATGTCTTGTTGATTTTGACGACATTGTGGCAACGGGCAGACGATATACCCTGCACCGCATCTGAACGCGTTGCCTTCCACTTTGTGGTTCTGATGATGGCCATTGGAGGCTTTCGTCAGGGGACATTGACGCGCTTTCTGTATAGCCAAGTCAGACTGGATCTGGTGCAGGATCCATCCTGCAAAGCTCCCCACCGACTAGTAGCCACGCCCACTGTGTTGCACAACAAACAGCAACACAAGAAGGTGATGAATAGCCAAGACCACAAGTCAGGCCGCTCTTTTTAGAAATGGCACTTGTAGCCTGCTGACTTGTGATTTTTCCAGACTTTCATTTAGCGTGACATCCATGCCTTGTCTTCTTACCGACCTCTCGAGCTTGATCATCAGCAAGGCTCTCAAGGATAAAGCATTTAGCGGAAAGTATGGCTCGGCTCTCGAGATGCTGTCGGTACCAAATCTGCAAGGACAACATCTTATCCCACTGCCGTGGGACAAATCCATGCTGGAACGCCCCATATTCGAGATATCGCCCCAAAAGTACCATCAAATATGGCAGCGCACTCTGCTCGTGCTAGGCTGCCGAAGAATGGATCGCCCCTACTCCTTGCGCGTAGGCGCGGCTGGACGAGTGGATGGTAAGACATGCAACGCCCTACAATGACCACCAAGAAGGTCAAGCTGAACACATTCAGGATCCTTGACGTCCGCAGTACGTAGTCACATCATCTCGAATACGGAGGCTGTGTTCCGAAAGAGCTATCAGCCAGTTCATACCAAAGAGAACCTGGCTGCTATCGCCTTTTCTACTGTTGCGGGAGATGACGAGCCTCTTTTCGAATTTCTTCGACAGTCCCTACTTACACGTGATGATAACGCGCCTATAGACCCGCATCCAGAGGATTACGCAAAGTGGAATCAGCGGAGCGATATACAAGAGCTCGACAAGCAACTTGCCGAGGTCCCACGTACAACGGCAGCTGACAAAGAGAACGCACAGAGGATTGCATCTCGGCGTGGCCATATTGTGGCGACACTGTCGAAACTCCAAGTTATGCAACGTCGTGAGGAATACTTTCTTGAGGCCGACAGGTTAAGAGGCCAGGGACGTTCAACAGAGCACCTCGTCAGCAGAACGATGCGTCCCAAAGCCGGACGCTATACTGTCAGTTCAGCAGCCGCGACGATTATCAGCCGCTACATGGTACGATGTTCGGGAATTGACATGCTGGCCACGACGAAATACATTGACCTCCTCGTCGCTTTCCTGTCTAACAGATTCTCGGAGGTCGAGCACCTCGAAAGCACTGCGACGACAATACCCACGAGTCATGGGGGCATCGATAAAGAGGCAGACAAGCAGCTTTTCTTGCAGCCGCCGACGATTGAGCCGAAATTTCCAGTGCAGAAAGGACACATAGGAGTCAACATAGCTACTGAATATCGGTGTCTGTTCGGTTGTAAACCACTGAGCAGCAGATTTGCTCTGAACAGACACGTGGCAAGCATTCATAGAGACACATTTTCAACACCGTTCCACTGTCCCGAATGCTTGTCGCAAGATAAGAAAGAGATCATCATCAATGGGCTGTCCGAATGGATCATCCATGCTACGAGATACCACGGGAAACGCAGCGCACCATATTGCCCTCAGAATTCGTCGCTGGCTAGCTCAGGGCGATCTCGCCGCATCAGATCATCCCAAAAGGCGGAATGCACGCTTTGTCAGGGACAGTTCGCTGCCGGCAATGGGTATTCAAGGCATATGAACTCGGCGCACCTGCATCAAGGCCTCTTCGATGAGCCTTTTCCCTGCCCGGAATGCAAAACCGCGGGGGTAGAAGCTTGGATCGAAGGGATTGAGTGCTGGCGCGAGCACACTTGGGAAGTGCATGGTTACAAGGGCCAGACAGGGCACAGGAAGTCTGATGAAGAATTTGAGGCAGCTGGGCTGGGCGGGGTGGACAGGGGGAAGAAGAGGATACAGGTGTAGTCCCAATGCTGCTATTGTACAAGATACCATCCGTGGTGCCTTTTTGCCATATTTGAAATTGAACCACATGCGGGCGCTTACAAGCCGAACACGAAGTGGGGTCCCGCGCTTGACTCCCCTTACGCAAAATGACTTCCAGCAACAAGCAATGAGGTCCGCCCTCTGTATGTATGTGTGATATATAATACAAAGTGGGATGTCTGCGAAAGAAGTAACAGTTTTCGCACGACGAATAAACCGCCCTATGAAGTTGCGGTCGCGTTCGCTTTGACAACATGTCCGAACGCCAGCAGATCACGCCGCTGAAGCCGTACGACCTAGAGGAGATCCGCAAAAGTCGGAAGCGTGCAGCCACCAAGTTTTCCAAGCGCCGCAAGACGTTCTTGCGCAGGGCGCATGATCTGTCGCAAGATTGTCAGGCCAAGGTGTACACCTTCATCGAATACAATCGCCGCACATGGGTCTTTACGAGCGAGCCGGATCAAGCGTCATTTCCGCCTACAAAGGATGAGATTGTGAGCCGAGATGCTTCCGAAACAGGCCATACTTGACTGACTGCTCATAGCTTCGAATCTACCCGCTTCCGGAGATATTCATACCTAGCATGTTCTCCACCTTACCTCAGGTTCACAACGGCAAGCATGACGTGGTAGATCCCGCGCTGTCAGACAGGTTTGATACTCACGCCGCTGATCAATGAACACCAAGCAATCGTGGGGATTGCAGACGAATGCCGCCAATCGTTCGACAGAGGCAGTTTGTATGGCGGGCTGGGCAATCGAGTGAGGACCAGACCGATAAGTCCATCGGATTGCGGAACTGCGGTGTAGGAGGCACGCGACAAGAGGAACAAGAGAACTCGCGCACAGCAAGAAACCCCCCTCGTATCTTCCCTCCTCACTGAGATATGACGTGCAGTCGAGGCCCACTGTCGCCGCTGCCGACAACTATGCGGGGGTCGGATTGACCGGTCTTTCATGGCGGGCGCGGTGCTGGAGGATCTGCCTTACCGCTCGTTCAAGATAGGGCCAGGCTCTCCGTTCTTGTTTGATGCCTGTTACTTCGAGTTTCGAGCTCCAATCAGTGCCACCACAAATGAGCTAGCGTCGGGGCCGCTCTGTATGTCGGCTTCCGATATCCTCCAAAGGCTCGTAATTATACGATGGTTGTTGTTGGAACCTGAGATTGTAGGATGTTTTGTCTGCGTCACAGAGTATATCTCGGGAATAAAGATTTTCAACTTCGGCCACAAGCTCTGTGGCACGTGGATAGCTCTGACACAAATATATGTTTACCGACATTGTGCTTGTTCGCAGTTGAGTCTTCATGAGGCCCTCTGAAACTCCTCGCAGACTGGTTCTGGCATTCAGAGAAGGCTACCTTCAGCGTCAGTGGGAGTACCACACTCGTGCCCCTGAACAGCACTACCCGATGCGCTAGGGGCCTGCCGTCGTTCTCTCTTGCTCGTGAGTCGATGAGAATAGTGACGTGGTGGCCACGACTAGCTGAGGGACAAAGTGAGGGAGCGTGGCTGACTCATCGCAGAAATCTGTCTATAAATACAGAGGTTTTCCCTTCCACTTTACACATTTCATCATCCTCTCAACACAGCTCCTCCTTCCACTCACCCTGTGCAACGACCAGAATACACACCATGAGCCTTTGGAGCACTTTGCACTCTCCAGGCGAGAGGCCTGCAGTCCCACATCCAACAACTACCGCAACAGTTAAACAGGCTGTGCAACCACACATCGGATATGCCAAGGCTGCTTCCGTTCGGTCTTCAGACAACCCCGACCATGACCATCGTTCAGTCGGTCAAGCGGTCTTGTTCGCCGAGGAAGCGGTGCAAACGGCGACTAGTCCAAAAGTCAGCAGCCTGACCCCCGATGTGGCAGCCCCTGCCGCTCTACCATATGGCCTGCTCGAAATCGGCAAGACAGTAGCCACTCTCAGTGACGCATCTCCACAAACTGATCTTTTAGCTCATCACAAACTAAAGAAAGCACGTAAGTGATGCCCCATGAAGCCTCACAACGCAGCGATGAAGAAGGGTCTGTAGTGACAAGTTTTCCCCACCAGCGTTGTCGCGGTCGAAGCCGGGCTCTGCACGATCCCGTCCTACAAAGCGCGCCAGAGAATCATCGATCGAACCACAGCCGCAGAGGAAAAAAGCCCCGAAGGCTGTCAAGCTTGACAGATCCATGGTTTATGACGTGGAAAATCTCACAAACTTTGCTTTCAGAAACGGCACCATGTATTGCAAGGCTGAATGGGCTCCCACAGAAGTCCAGCTTTGTGATGTAGTTGGAGACGAAGCAATGGCGATTTGTGAACGAGAAATCACATCGCGATTCGGGGCTGACGTATGGGCGAAGCAGAAAGCTGCTTGTTTTGACCAGAAACCAGAAATCCAAGATGTAAACGATCGGATCACGTCCTAATTGGGTGAGGTGGATGGGTTTTAATGGTACACTCGTTTTGGATTGTATGTACAGGCTTGTTTGTTTGCGCACACTCTTCCTCTATTCTAGGTTGTCAAAAGATTCTCCGACTCGTCGGTTTCTCACCAGCGCGTTCTCTGCGCGAGCTCTATTCTCGCTTGTCTTTATCATGTCTCTGTACCTTACAGGCGTATCCCCGCAATTTACCATCAGTCGGAAATCCTCGCCTCGGTTCTACCAAAACCCTGCCGGACTACCGAGTATCTACATAGAGTTCGTGTCCAGCATGCTCACTTAGAAGCTAGTAACGCCACCGGGATCCGGGGCAGCGCTCGTTATTCGTAGCGTCAATCTGGAGTCGATGCTAACTAACCAGTCGCGGGGGTAGCACAACACACTCCGGCCGTCCACCAGTCTTGGCTCGTCAAGTTGTAACACTTCCAAAGCAGGGTGGCGCTGCATGAACCGTACCAACGCGAGGACTCCTACATACATGTTGGCAAGAGATACGGAGCGAAGCTCAGGGCAGGGCACGCGATCGAGAGGAATGAGAGTGGGCGGATCGCAGCGGCTGAAGTTGACGTGGAGATTTTGTAAAGCGGGAAACGAAGACAGAAAGACATTGAATGTTGTTGCAGTGGTGTTTGCCATGCTCAATGATCCGATGTCGAGCCTGGTCACCGAACGCAGCGCCGCGTGCAGAGGGCCGATGGACTCAAGCCTCAGTTCGCCCTCAATCTTGAGATCCTGGATACGGGCGTAGTTGGGAAGTATTGTCAAAAAGTCACCGACCAGACGATCGACTGAGCCTCTCCGGCCCGGAAATAGCCAGATCTGTTGGCACAGTCGGGTGAGTTGGGCGTTTTTCTTCGGTTTCCGCGCATGGGAACAGGCATGGGAGATTGTGATCTGCTCGAGCTGTGGCAGAGAACTCAAAATCTGGTTCAGTCGACGGATGTCTCCATGGCGACTTCTAGACCCCTCGACCGCTACGAAGTGACGATAGTGTCGGAAGGCCTGCAAAGCATTTTCCTTCTTCGACGGAGACTGCGACACAAAAGGGTGCGCCTCGTACACCTGGAGCGGGTGAAGCTGCCACTCTTTGTAGTCGCACTTCGGCCACTCGCCGTGATACACCGTGAGAGCTCGTGTGAGCGGAGTTGTTTGTTTGATGTGGTGTGTCAGGCCCGACAGTGCCGAAAGGGTGTTGAGTACGCAGAGGTGACGCGACGCCTCGGACAAGCAGGCATGGTTGAAGTGACTGGAAGTCAGTGCCAAATTGAGAAGGCTTCGTGAGTCTAGATACGAGACGAACTCGTGGATGATCTCATAGGGCATCCTTTCCATGGTAAAGGTGGGTGAACGCAGGCTGGCCCAATGCAGCGAACCCGCAGGCGCACAGTAGCGTAGATATGGCCGTTGTTGTTCTTCTCCTGTTGAGGCTCATCCCGGATAGTCGCAATCCTGAACAAAGCATGGTATGAATCTGTATTCTGAGTTTCTCATGGACTGTAGTGGGAACCTGTCCGAATTTATTGTCGACTACCTAGGCAGGCACAGTGGACGGATGGGGTCATCGCGGTGTGTCGATGGGATGCGTCATTCAGCGGGCGGTGGTGGGTGCACAGTGGCGCACCCCGGGTCAGATCCGACATGAGACTTCCTCGCTGAGCGAACACCATAGCCGCGCGGTTGCGCAGCCGGGCACGAGCTGGCCACAGTAAGGCAGAGACCCAAGTTGCTGCGGAACGTTGGAATAAATCAGATTATTGACCATTGATTCGTGGCTTTCTAATTTGCACTGATCCTATCTCTCCCGACTAACGCATGGTCGACGCCAGGCTGCACAGGCTTGACCGGCCGCCCCCAAGGACAAGAAGTAGTCTCTGGGCGGAACAATGCATTGGGTCCATCTCATAGTGGATTAAAACCAAGCTGCGTTACGATGTCCGCTTGCAATCTATATGGAAGATGACGTTTGCTGTGATTGAGTATTCTGACTGCTGATTGTGCCACGCAAGCCGCATCCGAAGGAGAAGCACGTCTCGCTCCGCTCACCATATACGGAAAATGAGGTCTGAGGACGAGCAGCTAACTGCTTGGAGGATCCATTCAGGGTGAAGATACCCCGAAGCCCATCGACCTTCGCACCCAGTCTTCATACTCGAGAAAGACCTCCCCCACTACGCTGATGACCTCCGCTATCTCCCTGGTTTGCTCCCGAAGCACCTGTCGTTGATAACCTCCCTGCTCGCGCAGGATTTCCAGGCGTCCGTGATTACTGCGCTGCTTGTCGCGCAATGTGTACATCTCTTGCTTCAATTTGTCGTTCTCGTCGCGAAGACCCTTGATTTTTGCATTCAACGCCGCTTCGAAAGAGTCCTGAGGCTTCTGAGAGGAGCGCCGTGGAGGCAACGCCAACGGGCGTGGCCATAACTGAATTTCTCCCTCATCTTCTAATAACTCAGGTAGAACGAATCTCTCCGGAACGGTCATGTCAACACGCATGGTGAGGATGGGAAGGTAAGTCGGCAGAGATCTCAGGATAAAAGAGAGGCAATGTCTCCTTCATGCGTTCCCGGACTAGAACGCTGATCGAGCTGGGCATCGGCAATACCGGCTCGTCGCAATATATCCTATTCCGCACATTCGGAAGCTGCAGTGTTTATATGGGCACTCATGTGCTTGTGACTTGAATCAGCTTGTCGCTTGTGAGTATGCAGGCGAATTTCGGACTACTCGACCGCACAGGCCCATTTTGAATGTCTGAAGGAAAATGAACATGGAGACGAATTTAAATGAGGAAACAGATATTGGAGGCAGAATTGCCTAGACCGCTGTGATCTGGCCGCTGCCGGCCTACATAAAAAGCGACACTCTGCCGTCCATCCATGTTTCTGCGCTATCACGCACCTGATCTAGATTAGAACCTTTCGATATGGAGAAGTCCAACGTGCTCGTGTGGTTCCAAAGCGAGGGTGTCAAGTCGGAATTGATTGCCCACGTAGCCGCGCTTGCTTCTACCGTGACATACAGCGATACGACTGGGCCTGATGCCACCGGAGCTGCATGTGCGGAGGATCTGGATCTTCCCTCGCTAGAAGCCTTCATCACCAAACTTGTGAAACGCCTTAAACTTACACCTTTGGAACTTATGGCATCGCGGGTCTATCTTGGCCTCTTTATCGATAAATTGTCCGAATTCAGGATAAAGAGACGTGGCCGGAGGTGCACAAACCATCTTGTTATCTTGAGTTGTCTGATGGTTGCCAACAAGTGCCAACGGGATCACGCGTTCGATAATCAAGTCTGGACTACCGTAAGTCAAATTTACGAAGGCGATCGGCAGATATTAGGGTTTCAGAAGCACGAAGTAAACATGGGCGAAAAAAACCTGCTGGCCCTTCTGGATTGGAAGGTCGACATTGAGCCGGTGCGACTAACGGAAGAAGTCCAATTTTACTTGGCAATGAGCGACTTTTCACAGATGAAATAATGTCTTCGCATGTTCGCTGAAGAACAATGCGTCAAATTGTAGCGTTCAAGGAAATTGAGAAAGCTGGCCTTCAGTAGACGTACGTGCGAAAAAAGTGTGGACCACTACTCAACTTGGCTTCTGAAAGTGCGTGAGCATCCGTAGTGACTGTTAATGGCCTCCCAGACGGCAGAAAGATACAAATTAAAGAACGGACAGATCACATTACCCTAGGAAAACTGATAGTTGGAAACGAGAAGACGTCGTTTCTGCAAGATTTGCCGGGCTCGTGTGATCCATGGGTGGAACAAGGCAAACCTCTTGCCCTCCTAGAGTCGAACTTGTCATAATTTCATGTCCAATCAATGTCATCATACTAATACGTTTGAATGATGAAACAGTCCAACGTAATGCTGACTCTTGATGAGGAACATTAACAACAATAAAAAGCAGCGAGCATCAGTAGCACGGTGTTTGGACAGGCATACACGTTATTCGCGACTTTCGACGGATGACGGATGAGGACTTGCGTGGCTTACAGAATCAATGTATGAGATACAGTACTACTCACGATACGGCACCTTTCTGATGGCACTCCAGATACTTCGCCCAGCGACATCCAAGGAGCCCAAACAGCCTACGAAGTCGCCCCGTCGTTCTTCCTCTCAAGCATGTCCCACACTTCAGGCGAAACCTCGATCGCCTTCATCTTCTTTGGAACATTCTGTCCGGCCAATTTCCTCCTCCCGATCACGATTTGATCTCCCTTCTTATTGCCCAGGATGTCGTTCAGAGTTGTGCGAGACGCAAGCTGCAGATGTTCCGTACCATCAACGAGAAACAGCACAAGGGACACCCTCTCGGCTTCATCGGATGCCACAAGAACTACATTCATCTTGTCCAGTGTTATTCCCGGAAAGTCAGCCTTCGTGCCTGACGGCATGGCTACTTTGCCGAGTTGCCGAAAGCTTGCCTTGTGTCCTGCATAGCGACTGCCTTGCACGAGAAAGGCTCTCATGGATTCCGGATATTCCTTGTTCAACCCAGGTGCTGCAACCAGAAGCTGCCCTCTGTACACTTCGGTCACGATCTGCCCGTCGAGTGGTTTGTTTTTCGAGCCCGTCTTCTGGTCCGGATCGGATACAAGCTGGAAGAAACTACTTCCAACTTGTGCCGGATCCTTGGGCGGGTGCAGGGGCATGTCGAGGAGCTTTTTCGTATTGGTGCTCCAGAACAGACCCGGCTTCTTAGCGGGTGTGGTGGATCGACGACCTTCGGAGTCCGGCGGCGTTGCCATGCGTCTGTTCCGTGCTCTGTGCGTGGTCGAACGGGTAGGAGGCTTGTGCTGCTCTTCGTCACTCTCTTCCTCGTCCTCACTGCTTTCCTCTTGGCTCTCTCGATTACTCTTTGGGGACGTCCTCCTCCTCGGGCTGCCCTCCGACCTCGTCTTCTCGCTGCTTCGAAGGACGTACTTGTCAGTGCTTTGAAGCTCCTTCAAGTAGAGCGTGTCGTTGAGCCACGATAGACTGACGATAAGAGCACCGTTGTCACGCGCATACAAGATGTCTTTCTGAAGGGTGTCGAATTGGCGTTGCGATGCACAGAGGTGGGTGGTCTTCCTTGTAACGCTCGTCTGATAACGCCCCCCCAAGGCGCGGATCTCCTTTTTCAACTGCTCCACGTTTTGGTCTTTAAGAGTGTCAATCACACAGATGTACATGTTTTCAAGGGCTCGGCCCTTTTCTTTCTTCTTATGCCGCTCATTTTTTCTCAGATCGTCCTCGGCTTGGTCGCTGGAGCCGTCGCCGGAGCCGTCGCCAGAGCCGTCGCCAGAGTCGTCGCCAGAGTTGTCGCCAGAGTCGTCGCCAGAGTCGTCGCCAGAGTCGTCGCCAGAGTCGTCGCTAGAGTCGTTGCCGGACTCACTGACGGCATCGTCGCCGGTTTGACTGTCGGAGATGTCCTCTTTGTTCTCGGCCTGCTGCTCGAGAAGGTACGGTGTGGTGTTGACCTTCGACCCGGACTTTGAGCACTTCTCCAGCCATTTCACATCGACGATTTTACAGCCGTCCTGCTTTTTGGCCTTCTTAACAAGGTCGGAGGGCTTATTGTACGACTCCCGGGTGGCTATGAGGTGCGTAATTTGCTTGGAGAAGGATTTCTTGTAGGTGCCTCCAAGCGTCTTGATATCCTTCTCGATCTGCTGGTGTGTTCGATTGAACTTGCCACAGACGGTGATAACGCAACCGGAGAGCGGCTTAGATGAATCGCCGTCCGTCTCACGTTTCTGCTTAGGGGCCATATCGATTGTCTGTAGTGAATGGAACCAGAGGGGGCAAGTTGTGTCTGACAATGTTATGATGAGAGTAAACCTGGATGGAGCTGCGTGGGTTTATAGGTCGATTGCGTTGCCTCGCAGCGAGCCCAGAAAAAGCAAACGAATTGCCGAAAGCAACAGGCTAGTGCGAGTCAAAAGTCACAACCGACATCTAGGGGATTTATTTTCAGTTCCGCCGAACGAATGTCAGAGGCGGCGATGAAAGAGAGCAAACGGAACCGGATCAAGATCGAATGGAAGACGTGGGGCGTTGAATCTATTGCGACAAAAAGCTAGGTTCCCATCTGGGCTGGAGGGCTTCGCCAGAGCAACCCATCCATACCGCAAGACACTCTGCTGGACACACATACTGTACTGTACAATACACACAGACATCGCGAAAGTAGTGTCCGGTCATATGTTGAGCACAAGGCGCGTGGCGACGCGTGGAGACGCGTGCGGCAAGGCTCGTGGCTACGATTCAGCATTGAAGAACTCTATTCCGGGGGTCTTCATGTAGCCGTTTTCTCGTCACTCCCCTCTACGCCGCGTTTCTCTTGCGGGCGAAAAACCCAGCTGAGGCACGCCTTCCGCCGGCCTGACCCGCAACGACGGCATCAATCGGTCGATGCGACCTCGGCTGATACTCGGACTCAACAAACTCGATGAACGTGCGGCCGCCCATGGCCGCAATGACACCAGCACGCATGCGCATGGTAAAATCTGGGTCTCCGCAATCTGAACCATATCAACAGGATTAGTCTCTGAAGCACCCAGCAGGCACGACGGCAGGGCAGAACGGTCACGTACTGATGACAATCATTTCGCCTCGCGTCCGTGTACTCTTCTCTCGAATTCTGTTCGTCATCATCTCCATGACGTCTGCCCCGCCCGGCGCGGCAGAGGTGCACTTCCAGTGATCAGAAGGCTGGAACGGTCGGGGCCTGGAGGTGCGGGGGCCGGGATACAGACACCAGACCACAAGTAATCTCTGGAACGAGGCGGCGTCAGTACGACAATTGAAAGTAGCACCGCATCTTCACGTCATAGCAGCCACCCACGGGAAGAAGGACAGGCAGACTTACGTTGTTTGGGTCTAGACGCTGCAATGCAGAAAAGAAGCCGGCTGTCCATCTTTCCTGCTTCTCGTTCTCCAGCATCCACAACAGGTCGACTCGTTGCGTTTTGTCTTGGAAGAGCACACGCGACAGAGATGTTCGCTCCTTGCGAACCGCGTCCAGTCGACGTTGGAAGCTTTGTCGGTGCTCCCCCGCCGCGCTCGACGCGCTCAACACGAGCTCGGTCTCTTCCTGCTGCAGGCGCTGGATGTCTTTCTTGACTTCGCTATCGCTCTTCCGTCGCTCAGCGAGCTGCAGCGCATAAGGCAGCACTCCGGAAATGCCCGCGCCTTTAGCCACCAGCATGACGTCCTCGTACTGGCGAAAGTCCGACTTCTGTCCGTAAGGACCGTCCAGCTTCAGCGCAGCGCCTTCCACCAGTCTCTCGAGCTGGCTCGCGAGTGTGCCATCGCGCCCCATGAGGAACGAGATGGTGCGGACCCCATCCGGCGAGGCCAGATCGCCGGGCTTAAACCACAAGGGCTTCATCGCGTGGCCGTGGACGCCCGGCACGAGCGAGCGGGGGAAAGAGGCCGGAAAGTAGATGTTGAAATGATCGTCAGCCGAGGCCCGGATGGGCGCGTCCGCGTGCACGGTCACGAGGGCGACGTCGTCATCGAGTTCCAGTCGGAGCACGCGGACTGTGACCTGTCGATACCACCAGACGGCGCGAACGCAAGCCGCAGCAATCCAGCAAGAACATCCCACCGTAATGAGCGCACGGCTTGCGAGCGCGGGCAGAAGATAAGCATGCCACACCAGACCGGCCAATGCCGAGATTGCCAGGACGAGGTGGGTGACGAAGAAATAGCGGCCAAGACGCCGACGTGTTACACTCACAGACAACGGCAGAATGAGCATCAGCGTGCTGAGTCCCTGGCAAGATCTTAGTCTCTACTCTGTACAGCGCCTTTGGGCGAGTGATAAGTGCCACTTACGATGTATCCCGACGTGACAACGGCACCAGGCCTCGGCCGCAGAGCGAGGACCACGAAAGCGTGGAGCAACGCTTGAGCGATGGCGACCCTGCCGATCCAGTGATGGACGAGGTTGACGGTACCGAGAGGTACGTTGCACAGGGAGGTGAGGACGTTCGTTCGAATGACGATGGAGAGGGGGACCAGATTAACAAATGCAGCCACGCCCGCTCGTCTCTCCACCTCTCTCAGCGTGGGCAGGGCACTGAAGGGGTACAGCAGAAGGGCGATGTTTACGCCAGCGTACGAGAGGACGGCCAGAGCCTCCCATCGGGTGGCGCCCGTCCAGTGCTGCCGGCGGACGAGCAATGGATAGGCCAGATGCTGGGCGTAAAGCACGTGTACGTAGGAAAAGGCCTGCCGCAGAGGGCGGGCTACGAGGCGTGCAACTATGAGGGTATAGAAAGAGAGCATGTAGTAGTGCAAAGCCTCCATTGTCGCAGTCGGCAGTGTTGTAGGGGCGAGGAGCGGAAGTGGCAAAGGGCACAATGGCAGATGGGCAGATAGAGGACCGCCTGAATGATGCCTGGTCGCCGCCCGGGCATGATCCAGGTTTAAGGGGCTACATCAGATCCTATGGGGCGCTTGATGCATGCTGGGTGTGCTGCTGGGTGGGAGAGATGCCAAAGTTGACAACGCAATTGAAGCGACGCCAGGGCCCGTGACAGCACGGATCAAACCCACACTTGGTGTCAAGATGAGCTCCAAGACGGCGCACCCAGGCGCCCTCTGTGACATGGCGCGTACGCCGTTCCGATGGATAAGCGCCGATCGCAAGCGCCGGCCGTTACCTACAATCTCGAAAATGGCATCAAGATTGGAGGCTACCAGCGCCTGCTCAAAATAAACAGGCGGCAACGACGGGCGGTGGCCTGGACGTCTGCCTGACCAGTCCCGTGCGCCGGTCCCCCATGCGAAACGCCGTGTTGCCGCGCCCGTAGCCCCACTCGCCTGTTTCGGAGGACCTGCTTCGGCGGCTGGATGTGAGATTGCAAAAGACGGAGGCCGGACCTGAACACCAACCGGACCGTGCGACGGCATTGCTTTCTAGACGCCGGGCCTATACAGTCGCCCCAAGTCGAGGAGGCTCCACGAAAATAGAACCACACAGCGCAAGCCCCCGGAACACCCGCAATGCTGCTGATGGGATTACCGCAGGCGACATAAATTCAACGACCCTCCCTCGTTCCCTTCGTCCCTGTGTCACAAGGCAAAAAGCCAAAGGCGAAAGTTCAAAGGAACGAAAACGCAGAAGCGGCTCGCAGCGATCAGGGTTCTTTCAAGCCAGGTTCTGTTATTGATTGTCCACCACTAAGCGTCACCCTGGTAGATTGTCTCCGCACGAGGCCAGTTCTTCCACCATGACGCGCGGGAAGAGCAACAAAGACTTTCGCAAAGGGTTCGAAAACCGAAAGACCGGCATCTTCAAGAAGTCGGACACGTTCTACCGCTACTACAAAGCCAGAGTGGCGGTGCTGGTCATCGGCCACGATGGCCACCTCGAGGCCTACGAGTCTCAGCATGGTCTGATCCGAAGCTTGACGGCGTCTCCTATCCCACAAGAGACCATCTTGGGGCCCGACAACTTTGAGACGGTCGCAGCCAGGCACGCCATAACGCCAGCACCTAGCAGCCCGCCTGCGGCGGCCGCTTCGGCCGACTTGACAGGTTCGACTGACGCGGGCGACGCAGCCAACGCGGCTGACTTGGTCGTCAATGCAGTCGGATCTCCCCCGTCGTCCTACTTTACCTGTCTCTCGGGCAGCTCGAGCGACGGCGCGGAGTCCTATTCGAGCCTGGACGGAGAGCTGTCGGTGTCGCCTCAGGCGCCACTGGCCACCATGTCGGCAAGCAGCTCGTCGTCCAGTGGCCCCTTGTCGAGTGGTAGCAGCGGGAAGGACACAGATGAGACTGCTCCCATGTTCAACGAATATGACTTCGTCAACATGGGAGACACAGTGTTCCCATCTATGTTTCTGGAAGGCGACATGCCAGGCACGACACTTCAGCAGCAGACTGAGATCTTCCCTGCCATGGGCATGTCTTACGCTAAAGCCGCCGAGACGGCAGCACACGGGACCGAGTCATCACGTCGGAAACAAGCCCTGCTTTCGTTGGCGAACCGCTGTTTCCAGGTGTAAACCTCTCTTGGGCAGGCATGGCATTGGTTGTATCTGTATTCATTGGTTGTATCTGTAGGGGAGGTCACTTGACCATGGAAGGAGGTCTTGGAGGTATTGAGTTCCATAGCGCATGGATGCGGACCGTGTACACTATTCTTCCCAATACCGTCTGCTTTGTCAATATTCCATCACTCTTCCGTAGTTGTATAAAACATCAAGATGGTAACACCGTTTGTTGGCTGGCTCAAGTGATGACGATCCCGGCTCGCTGACTGCCGCGCCTCAGTGCAAGAACAGGATACTGGTCGCGCGACTGCTGTTTGTCAAGGTCTAATGTTTGCTTTCGACATTGTGCCACCTTGTACGGCGTCTGAGTCCGATTCAGAGCTGTAGGTGGCCTGACGTGAAGACGTGCGTAACTTGAATGTCATTGACAGGAACAGGCGCATGCCCGGGATTTGAGAATGGACCTTTCTAAAATGAATCGTCAAAGCCCAAAGTCCCCATGTAAGATCAGACAGACAGTGTACCCACACCTGCATCACAGCAGACGAGTACAAGAGATAAGACACGGCTCACTTCAGACGCAATTGGCTCACGTTCGGACGCGATTGACACAACCACACCGCGTGCAGCACTACATAACAGATGCTCACCATGATGAAGAACTTTAGCGTTGCTATCAACTGCCCCTTGCCGGCTGAGATATCGATCAAGGATGTCAAGCGGGGCATCCAAAGGCTCGGCGGGACGTTCCATGAACGGGTCCTCTCAACCACCGACGTGTTGTGCACTTCTGAGGATCGCGACCGAGATTCACAACAGACTCGCCTCCAGGTGGGACGGCAAGGCGGTGTCACTGTCTCTTTAGACTGGCTTCAAGATTCATTCACAGCTGGCCGCTTTCTGGACCCCCTTGAATATCCCATCTCTCAAGAAACATGGGCCCTTCGCGGGGAGGATGAGGAAAACAGTGAGAAAGAAATTGAGGAAGGGAGCGAGGAAGAGAGCGAGGAAGAGAGTGAGACACGGCGTGTGGAGTCCAGTGGCAATATCGCCGTCTTAATTGGACTTTTCCACTTCCTTTTGATGAAGGCGGTCGAGAGAGAAACGGAGAGCGAGAGTGACGCACAGCGCATGGAATTCATTGATCATATCAATGCTATATTTCGTTACTTAGTAGCTACCTTGTCGACAGCGGTTGGGGAAAACATGGAAGGCGAGAGTGAGGCAGATGACGAAGAGAGTGATGAGAGTGAGGAGAGTGAGGAAGACAGCGAGGAAAGTGAGGAAGAAACCACCCTGGCTCGATTCGACCCCGGAAGGCCTTTGTATACCTGCGGCATTGTCGTAGCCGACAAATCCCCTTATATGACCCAGGCGCAGCTTGAGAAAGAAGTCGGTCATCTTGGAGGGGTATTATTATTTAGTATCTCGAAGGATACTACTCACTTTGTGTCCTCGCGAGCGATATACAACAAGCTTCCGCAAGCTGCCGTCTCGTTCTTCCCCAAAGTCTCCTTCGTCAACCATGATTGGCTAGACGCCTGCTCGCAACAGGGCTCTCTAGTACATGTTGGTCCGTACATACACGACAGGCTGGACGAAGAAGAGAGCGAAGAAAGTGAAGAAGAGGACCGGGAGGAGGACGAAGACAAAAGCGAAGAGAGTGAAGAAGAGGACCGAGAGGAGGACGAAGACGAAAGCGAAGAGAGTGAAGAGGAGGACGAGAACGAGAGCGAAGAGGAAGACAACCCGAGTTATGATCCTAGAGAAAGGCGTAGCTGATAGCGTACTCTTCGATTAGCTCATGAGATGAAGGATACCTTCGATTGTTGCTTGTATCCGTGCGAACGTCGACGTGAAAGTGCTCCAGCATGAAGCGACCCCAGCATACTGACCTCATGTGTGATATCCGGGCCGGAGCCAAGACCGGCATGGCTGGTGATGAAGTAAAGATGCTTTGGCTTCCATCCATGAAGAATACGGTGAGCCTGGGCGCATGCAGCGCCACACAGTCCGTCGGAAATTGTCGTTTCCCTTGATCACCTTGATGAGCAAGGACTGCGTGAAAGCAGGCCAGCAGTGACAACTGCAGCGTATCGATTGCAATGTCTCTCCTTTCGAGATATTTTCGCCTTTCGGCCAGGATTCTAGGCCAACATCAATGTCTTGTCGATCGTGCTTACGGGGGTGTCGGGCTCGACGCGAGCTGCTTCACAACTATCGAGTACGGTGTTTGAACTCGCCTCGAGGCCTTGACTGATGTCCGTGGCCGTCATGGCTTCTTTCCGCAGCAGCGACATACTCAGTACCCTCACTTGACGTGCCTGGTTCGTATCCCCATTCTTGCCCTCGAAGAGTTCTTCGCCGATTCAAGGGCATTTTCCAAGCCTCAATTGCAGGAGAATGTTCACGCTCCCGCTTTAGCACGGCACTTTTGGCCCTACTGGCCTTCCGCTTCTATGCCAAGTACCTGCGGAAGCACGTCGACAGACCACTGGGGCTTGCCGAAAGCCTAAGCGGCCGGCGCGATATCCTGCAAAGAGTCAATGGAAGACCTCATTTATTGAGGAGAGTTACTACCGATGTGACTATGGTCCCAGGCTGGATGATGCTTTCTGCACCGATGCGCACACCGGCGCAGATGAGCACCCCGGCACAGATGAGTACTCCGGCACAGATGAGTACTCCGGCTCCGATATCGCAGGGCGATTCGATCGTGACAGACCTGCTCCTAACTAACCTGTGAGCACCTAGACATCTGTCGTACTGTCCAGGGTCATCTTTTGTGATGATTTGGAGGCCACGTGCAATGATGGAATTCGCCCCGATCGTGACTCGTGCGCACTCAGAGTAGCATCGCTGTCCGATTGTGACATTCTCTCCAAGCGTGATGTGATGTCCGTAGCTGCAATGGCACGGGGCCTCGGCTGTGAAGCATGGGGAGTCATGGCAAGCATCTCCGTTTGTTGCGTTCGAGTCCCCCTCCGACGACTAACAAATAATCTGGTCAAACAGAAATTAATGTATTCGTTGCGCCATCGTGCTAGGTACTACGCCGGAAACGCACTCCATAGCGGCAGTGAAGTCCCAGCAGGCGAGCGTGCAGCGGAGGCGGTCGTCAACCAGCTTCTGCTCTTCTTCGTCGTAGACATATTCCCCTGCGTAAGGAAGAGACGCTGTAGGAAGCGAAGATTCAGGACCGATCCAGTTTCCAGTTATGTCTTCAATACTCATCTCCCGTAGGTCCCTTTCGCTTGGCCAGGAATCCGGATAGGTCAGTGGTAGTTGGATAGTGCTTGATTGAAAGACATCAGCGTGTCTCCTCGCATTCTGGATGGGAGAGATGTCCTGTATGTGAAGGCGGATCGGAATGCCATGTCAGGCACGGTCTGTGCACTTTCAGACGCTGTTGAGACGCTTTGGTCTTCTTTGCCTGCCTCTTTCTTCTTTGTCCCCCTGGTCGGGGAATTTTCTCGAGCCGGACTGGGTTGCGAGCCACTCTTGTGATTCATCGTCGTAAAGCTGGGTTGATCAAACCGGACGCGGGAAAGCTTGGCAGGTCAGGCGGCATGACGAAATCACAGAGGTTGGTTGGCGAGGGTATGAAGTAGAAAAAGAAGTTCTATTCGGAAGCTGGTGTGTGCTGGGCGCAGCCGCCTTTTATAGAGAGACGTTCGTGATATGCTCTTAAGCTGACCTGACGCGCCAGCACTCTTGGTTGCATGCGAATCCGCTCGCCCCTGTTTCGAGGACTAGACCTTCAGTAAGATCACACACAGCAGTGGCTGGCACCAACAGAGGCGCATGACGCTCGCTCAAGTTGACCATAGGCCTCTATCATCCTGATGTTTCTTTTTCTCTTGTCTTTTCCCTTGTTTTCGGCTGTGATATCCCTATACTCAGCCATCCTCAGCTCGCTCCGTCTCTACGTCCTGTCTTCCCGGCTTTGCCTCCGTTTTGCCCTCTCCGCGTCTACTTCGCGAGTCAATATATTCATCACCAGGACAGTGGCAGGACATCAAGGTCCTCTTCTACCCTTCTTCCCTGCCTCAGGCATTCCACAAGCCACTGGTGGTTGACGAGATGGAAGGCCTTGTCCTCGTCGCTTTTCGCCCGATGGAGGACATTTCTCACGTAACTGCCTTGATGACGAATCTCCTCCTCGGTCGCGCAAAGGTGTGTCAGGGTGTGGATAGGCTCGCTGCCCTGATCGCAGATCCCCCCCAGATTGACGATATGCTCTTCGACAAGCTTGAAACCAGGAACGCCACGAGATCGCGGATAGCTGGATGTGAAAGCGATCACGCACCCCCGCAACGGAGCGGCGTGTGCACACAATGCAGCAAGGTCGTAGTCGCAACTATTCACGAACCTGCCCTCGGCGTAAGAATCCTGTAGCCAGCCCAGAGTGACAAGAACGATGTTCCTCGACCTTGCCATTCTGACATCGTGGCTCGAGGAATAGTACTGGCTCGGCTCGATGCAAACGTGCGTCGTTGTCGAGCCGACATGCTTTTGACAGGTCCCGCCGAGCGACTGAATCCAAAGCTTCGTGAGTTCCATGCTCACCTGTTGCGGAAGTGGACAGGCAATCACGACCTTGACCAGAGCTGTGAAGCATTCGCCTGTCGCCTCGTGGACGAGAAGCGGAAGTGGGGCACTCATGACGCGTGAACGGCCCTGCTCTGCGCTACGAATGTCTGTGTGTGCTTCTGACCGGCAGCCGACTGCAAGACACGTACCGTCCGCGCCTCACCACATACCTTAAGGAGCGCGAAAAAAAATGCCTGACAGTACAAGCCTAACTTTGGCAAGCAAATTGCGAACAACGCTGTCCAACGCGCGTCCGATCTGAACCTGAATCAGACAGCACATGGTCTGTGCGCTCACTGTCGTTGCCCGTCGGCCAATGCCTGCTTTTGCCCGCTCGGCGGACCGGGTCTAATCGGGCCGGGTCTAATCGCTTAAGTCGCCTTTGGCTTTTCACCATTCGTTTAAGCGCGCGCAAGCCACTAAATCCATCTCAGAAGATCACGACTGGCTTCCTGCTCGTCATTTAGCGGCCATGGTCGAAATACACTTCTGCGTGATGGGTGTGCGGCGAATAGAAGGGCTAAAAGAATGTATGTTTCTGTACATGTACAGCGTATGTCTATAAGGTGAGGGTTGGTCGCGAATGCGCGTCAAAGATGGCCCGACTGCCAGCCTGCCAGCTGAAAGACTGCCCGACTGTATTCAAAGAGACAGGTGACCGAGGAACAGCAGCGGACAGACAGACTCGAAGATTGAAATCATTTATTATTTCGTTGAAGTACGGCAGCAGATTGATCGTAGGTAGGTTAGTCTTGACGTGGGACGGCGCGACGCGAACTAGTGGATCCCACTCCACGTGGCGCCCCACCTGCAGCCATGGCGATCGAACGCGACACGATCCGTATCGCGTCGGATGAAGAAGAGAGGGATAGTATTAAGAGACGACAACTTCGACCGAAGCGCAAGCCGAGCAACAAAGCCATCGACAATCGAGCCATCGATAACGAAGCCATCGATAATCAAGCAACCGACGATGCGACCGACGATACGGAAGTTACGAAGCGAAGTAAGGGGCGCAGTACTAAATCGACGGTACGACGACCAACCCCCGGGACCAGTGGAGGGCAGCTGGACGGAAGGACTTTGCTACGCGCTATGGAAAAACAGATGGAACTACAGACGAAGATCATAAGAAAGGTCCTAGAAGAGTCCCAGTCTCAGTCGAGAAGAATTAAGGAGCTCCAGAACGAAGTAGAGGAGCTTAGGAAAGCCCTCCATACGACCACGAACGAAGCCCAGAGCCTACGTACGAGCATCGAAGCAAACACTACGACAATCGCTAGGCAGGATAGGTCGGAGCCATCCTACGCAGACATCGCCCAGATACCACCAGCCGGCCAACTCAGCAATACGAGGCAGGCTACCACAACAACTCCAACGGACACGCACTTCTACACAATCGACACATCAAGGATCGAGGGTAAACAAGATAAATAACTCACACCGGGCGCTATTCGTACCCTCACGGAAGGCGAGGTTAGGATAGACCAAAGCTAACCTAATTAGCGTTGCCTGGCCGTGACCAAAGATCCGAAAACGCCTCGAATCAGGATTGCCTATAGAAACGAGCAGGAACACACTATAGTGAAACGGTTAGTAGAAGCTAAGCTGCCTAGAGGAGCTCGGATGCTACGAGACGAACTCTATCCTATTAAAATAGACTACGTAAGCCGAACGGCGGTCTTAGATAAGGCGAACCACATCCGTAGTAGAGCAGCTAAGGAGATTAGCAAAGAAAACGACGTTCAAGTTACGAAAGTTAGCTAGCTAAGCAATAGAGACGTTACGAAGGCCTACGGATTAATAATTATTTACCTCACGAGGAGAAGGGACGCGGAGAGACTAATCGCAGAAGGTTACGCTTATACAGGAGGATAATCTAGGAGGGCCAAGGTCTTTAAACCTCGTCCTCGTCTCGACTAGTGCTACAACTATCAACAGTTTGGTTTCGGCCACAAAGCTCACTAGTACGACCGACCCCAGGCATGCGGGAAATGCGCCAAGGAGGGTCACCATCACAGTACTTACACTAAGACCATCCTTAAATATATTCCCTACGGAGGTCCTCATACATCGTTCAGCAGAAATTACAAGAAGCTATACCCGTCTTTAAATAAGTAGTACGCTCCGAATAATCTAACTCAATATGCGAAAACGCGGCGAGGTTCACGAGAGCCTCATAAACGATGAGGACATTCAGGACGCTATAGTGCTAGTCATTCAGGAACCACAGGCACGGATAATTAAGGGACGGTTATTAACGACTCCGATAGGACATCATAGATAGACAAAGATAGTCCCACCAACGACTAGGGAAGGACGATAGGCGATCCGAAGCATACTTTAGATAAAGAAGGATTTAGAAGCGGAACAGGTACTAACAGAGTCTCCGGACATGACAGCAGCACTGTTGCAGCTCCTAGAGAGACTGGTACTAGTGGTGTCCGTGTACGTGCAGGGGATAGACACCCAGGCATTACAGGAAGCGTGCAACACCATACATAGTGTGGTCGCGGACGCTAGGAGAGCCGCAGGGAAGGTAGTGGACGTGGTCATTGCAGGCGACTTCAATCGCCACGATCAACTATAAGGAGGAGACGACGTATCTCCAGTACGACAGGGTGAAGCTGATAATATCATCGACCTAATGAACGAGCTCTCCCTCTACAGCATGCTCCTACGGGGCACGAAGACATAGCAAGGCGGGGACCACGAATCGACAATCGACCTTATGCTATTGTCAGAGGACCTAGCTACGTCCATGATCAAGTGTACGACGCACAGGACAGAACACGGGTCGGACTACTGCACCATCGAAACGATCTTTAACGTATCAGTTCCGACCCCGAAAGCCTAGAACCGACCTCTATTCAAGAACGCGCCATAGAAGGAAATCAACACCCGAATCTCCACAGCACTCGAGATAGTCCCGATAGAGGGCACGGTTCAAGAGAAGACGGACAGACTTATATTAATAGTACTAGAAACAGTACAGACCTTGACACCGAAAGCCAAACCATCGCTATACGCGAAGCGCTAGTGGACGGCGGATCTTACGCAGCTCCGCTACATCCACACACATTGGAGAAACCGGGCGAGGGCAGTGAGACGGGCAGGGCGGAGCGATAAAGCACTAGAGAACACGGCCAAGGGAGCAGCGAAGCAATACCACGATAGCATTCGACAACAGAAGAAAACTCATTAGAACGACTTTCTAGCCGATAACGACAACATCTAGAAGGCCGCCAAGTATCTCAAGTCGGGTGACGACGCAGCAAGGCTAATAGCACGCGGACGACCAACGGTAAAGAGCAAGCGGAAGAACTACTTACTACCTTCTTTCCGCCCCTACTAGAGCACATCGAAGAGGAATACGAGAGGCCGTAGCGCGAATCGGCTATCAATATGCCAGACATCACGATAGAAGAAGTCGAGCGCCAGCTTTTCGCGACGAAATCGTAGAAAGCACCCAGTGAGGACGGGTTGCTAGCGATAGTCTGGAAACAGATTTAGCTAGCCGTCAAGCACAGGGTCCTAGCGATTTTTCGCGCATCACTAGAGGAAGGAGTACTCCCCGACCAATAGAGGCATACTAAGATTATCCCGCTCAAGAAGCCGGGCAAAGGTAACTACACTATCGCTAAGGCTTGGAGGCCCATCTCGCTCCTCGCAACGCTCGGCAAGGTTCTCGAGTCGGTTATTGCGGAGAGGATCTCCCATACAGTCGAGACACACGGCCTATTACCCACGAATCACTTCGGAGCCCGCAAATAGAGGTCAGCAGAACAAGCATTAATATTACTATAAGAACAAATCTACGCGGCATAGCGAAATCGTTGGGTAGTTAGCCTCGTGAGCTTCGATGTGAAGGGAGCATACAATAGAGTGTGCAAAGAGAGACTCATTCAGAGAATAAGGGCAAGGGGCATTCTAGAAGATTTACTTCGTTAGGTAGAGGCATTCTGCTCAGAGCGCACAGCGACAGTCCAGGTAAACGGTCAAGCATTAGAGGTTCGGACTCTACCCCAGGCCGGACTACCGCAAGGGTCGCCATTATCACCGATCCTTTTTCTATTCTTTAACGCGGACCTTATACAATAGAAGATCAACTGCTATAGGGGGGCTATAGCCTTCGTCGACGACTTCACAGCCTGGGTCGCCGGCCCAACCACGCAAGACAACCGTAAAGGGATTAAAGCGATCATCGAGAAAGCATTGGACTGGGAGCGGAGAAGCGGTGCGACTTTCGAAGCGGACAAGACTACAGTCATCCACTTCACCCGCTAGGCCAAAAGATCCGATTCGGAACCCTTCACAATCAAGGGGCAGGCAGTCGAGCCCAAACAGCACGTCAAGATCCTCAGCGTTATCATAGACATTAGACTCAGGTATAGGGAACATATTACAAGAGTAGCGACTAAGGGATTAGAGGCTACGATAGAGCTAAAGCGACTAAGAGGATTAACCCCAGCGACAGCACGGCAGCTATTCACGGCCACCGTGGCCCCAGTAGTGGACTATGCCTCTAACGTCTAGAGGCACCGATGCAAAGACCGGACGGTAGCAGCAATCAATCGCGTCCAAAAGGTCGGAGCGCAGGCAATTATTGGAGCGTTCGTCACGATAGCCACAAGCGTAGCAGAAGCGGAGGCTCACATCGCCAGTGCACCAGAGCGATTCACGAGAAGGGCCATCAAGCTATGGACAGATCTCCACGCACTGCCTAAGACCAACCCGCTTCGAAAACTAACCTCTCGCATAAAGAAGTTCAGGCGCTTCCACCGCTCACCATTTTTCCAACTAGCAACTTCGCTCAACGAAATTCTAATAGAGGACCTAGAAACAATCAACCCATTCACACTGCCGCCGTGGATGGAAAGAGTGCAGACCGTCACTGAATGGAACGACGAGGATACAACACTAACGCGGGTCGATGAGGAGGCCACGGTGCGCATCGCTATAAGCAGCTCAGCACGAAACGAGGTAGTCGGCGTCGGTGGAACCGTCAAGGGGCCAGGGACGAGGCTCGAGACGTTTTCCTTCACCCACGGCATAAGGACCGATCAGAACCCATTTTCCGGAGAACTAGTAGCGGCAGCATACGCGTTACGATTTCTGCCGCAGCTGAGGGGGCAGACCGTGACGCTACTAACAAGCAACAAAGCCGCGGTACTAACACTTCGAAACCCCCAACAACAGTCTGGACAAGAGTACGTTCGCTGCATCTACGAGGCGATCACCCGACTACGAGAAACCGGGAACACCATCTCAGTCGTGTAGCTTCCGAGCCATCTCGACGACGACCTCCTAAAGAAAGCGAAAGGAGAAGCACGCAAGGCCAGCCGAGATGGCGCCTTGCCTGAAAAACAGTTCCCAAAGATGCGATCCACCACCCTCAACGCTGCAAGGCGCAAACTACGTATGGAAAGACGACTACCAGATAATATTGGAAAACTCTCGAAGGAAGTCGACATAGCACTACCCGGCAAGCACACTCGAGAACTATATAATAACCTTTCCTAGATAGAGGCGAGCATACTAGCCCAGCTCAGGACAGGCATAGCGAGACTGAACGCCTCACTTTTCCGAATCAGGGCAGTAGCTTCAGCCCAATGCGCATGCGGACAAGCGAGAGAGACGGTGGAGCACTTTCTCCTCCGATGCACACGATGGGCAACACAACGAGCCGAGACACTCATGCGCCCTAGCACACAAAGAGACAACATCTCCTTCCATTTAGGAGGTAAGACGACATCAAATAGTGATAATTAGAAGCCGGACATGAAAGCAGTCCGAGCTACGATACGCTTTGCGAAGGCCACGGGCCGACTAGAGAACGTGTGATCCCTTGCGGGGCCTAACACACCAAAACCCCCCTTCTTCTACTAACCGAACCTAACACCCACACCTCGTATCAACAACAGTAAGCGCCGCTTCAGTCGCCGTAGATAGGACTCTGAACACTTAAAGAATAGCCTTCAAGCAGCTTGCCAATACAATCTAAACCCCACGAGAAACCGGCGGCAAGACAGAAGACGAGAAAGCAAGAGCGGAAAGATGACCTATTATGGGCTTGGGAGATTCGGACAGACTAGAGGAAGCGACCGTGTACAATAGCAAATAGTGCCTTATTGGCTCTAGGCCACCAGGCGTAATAAACTTGTGTGTGTGTGTGTGCACAGCGTACTTATTTCACCTTACGCCCCGTACCGGGTGTAAGAATTGCGCTTACAACACCCACAGGAAAGCTCCAAAACCGTGGAAAATTGACTGCCGGCCGATCAAAAGGTTGTTCATCGCTTCAGGGATTCAGGAATCCGGCGGCCCTGCACAACAGCAGGGTGGGTCTCCGAGCAACGACTCAACTGGTATACATAGTACTTGTCAACACCTTACGCCCCGTACCGTCTCTAAGTTGACGCTGCTGGAGAGCTTATGTTTGGGGGGGTGATCTGCTCTCGTAGTTGGTCCAAGTACCTGATTTTTGACAGGCGCAAGTACTACGGCGACTGGGGCTGCAAGTTCATCCAGACGAGGCGGGGTTCGAAGTCGGTGCGCGTCGCCCGTGTCGGCCTCGGGTTGCAACGTCAAGCTGTCTCGACATCCAAATCGACCTTTTGAATTCCGGCACACACTCCCAAGAGTCCTAATTTAATGCCCTTGTCAAGACAAGCGGACGCATACAACACGCACTGCGTCCTTCCCCAGAGTCCCCTTGGAGCCGTATGTCCTTGCCCTCTGCCCCTGATCATTCGTCGTCTTGCGTGTGCTCGAAGGAAACAGCATTATGAGTATGTACATTTGAGCCTAAACCTAATGAGCGCTGGATTCTTTATAATTTCGCGTCCGAAAAGCCGTCAGCCGTCAGACTTCTCCATGGTCCACGGCCCACGTGCACTTGCCTGCTAGTAAAAGAAGTCCGCACCCCCCGTTACGCTATACAGGGTTCGTCCGTCCTATTACGCATGTCCTCAGCGCGGAAATCATGGCAGTACGACAAGACACCGTCGCCATAACGCTCATGGCCGTTACACTTGCTATTCGGAGTGCCAACCATGCGGCCTTCGCCGTACCCTCCTTGAGGAAGCCGTATGAACCCCTGGCCTCGATGAAGAGCAAATGGTTCAACATCAGAATCTTTGCGATCGAGATGCTCCATCTTGTAGCTTCCGTCGTTGTGTTTCTCTTGAACATCGACAAGCCGGTTGTCTTGCTTCTCGGCACAGGCTGGAACTTTGCGGGAGAAGTGAGTCGGCCCCTTCTCGCGGACATCAGTAGCTGACTGACATCCTGAAGAGGCTGTTGTGGCATCGTCTCGTCACTTCAGAGAGCTGGCTCTGGTGTTTGGCGTTCATCAGCCCGGTATACTCTGGTCTCGTGGTCACCACCGGTGTGCATGTCCGACCACATCAAGCTGCCCAGTACTCGACACTCGCTCTCCTGACACTCGCCGCAACCTCAGCCGTGCTTTGCGCTTTCGACTCTTTCCTTGACTCTCTTAAATCCGATCAATTGGGCCAAGGGACTGGCGCTGAACTTTTTCATCGATGGTACATCTTTCGCCAAGTCGTGACTTTGAACTGGAAGCCACGTCAAATGAGAAGGCAAACCGTTCTCTTGGCCTGTTACATGGTCCTCATGCTCCTATTCTCTTGTTCTATCTGGCTCGCTCTTCTGGTCCCCAACGAGGACTTCCACTTGGTGGGCATTTACTCCTCTTGGTTCCTGGATCACGCATTTGCTGACATAGCAGGCCGTGTTCTTGGTGTCTACCGTCATTTGCAGTGTATCGCCGTTGCACGCTCTGGAACGAAGACTCTCCAACACTTCTGGAAAGGCTTCTAGGCAGACGGGAAGGACTTGTGGATGGTTTTTAAAGCTGGGGAGTAAGGTCGGACGGCATTATCGATCAGGCGACTCGGACGTGAAGTCGTCCTCCTCAAGCACCATCCATCATCTCGATACCGCTCATGTGTAATGCAATTTCATGGACCGAGGTACCTCCTTCTCCGTACACCGGTATGATCCGTGAATATTATCTCGCAAAACGACGTATCACACCCCCTTCCCGCTGATGCCCTGGCTCAGTGCTCCACCACCCATGAAGATGGCCAGTCTACTCGTGCCGCCCGACGCGCAGCCCCGGGTATTCCTGTACGCTGGTCTGTGCTGTCGCGGTGAATCCGCCACTAAATTGGCATGGTGTCCCGGCGACAGAGCAGGCACTCAGCCCAGTCTCAGGTCATACAAGTGACAGCCCTGGGTACTCGGTCGACCCGGTGCGCATCCACGTCTGGGCAGGAGCGTACAAAAGACACAAAAGCCAGTGGGCCCTAGAGCATTAGTTGTATTCTTTTAAGCTAGCCTGTCTCTCAGTCACTGGGGCTGATGACCTTGCCTCCATCGCACCGTATTTCGCCAACCTTTTACCATGTCTTGTTCAAAGTGCCAACGCAGCTTTCCGGAGACCGCAAGAGGTCAGAAGCAATTGCGAGCGCACTGCCGATACCACGAAGGGGAAAAGGCCTATGTCTGCATGAGTGATGAGTTTGTACCTGGTACCCAGGCCGGATGCGGCAAGTCGTATGTAAAGAAAACTACCTTGAGAGGGCACTGGACTCGTGAAAAGGCCTGCCATCAGGGCCTGATCATGCTTTCAAGCGACCTCCCTGAAAAGCTTTTGGTGAGTCTTTAACGTCCATAGCAATTCTAACAATCTCTAAAGAAGCAACAGTCGGGTGATCCGCCTCCCCGTTCTCGACAGGCTATCGACGAAGCACAGCCAAGCTCGCATCAACGCAGAGAGCCAGAGGTGACTGCGAAATCGGGGACAATCACAGAGTCTCGATCTAGGCCCAAAAGCGTTGCAAAGCGAATGAAGAGAATCAAGGCCAGACTCAAGAAGACTGAAGAACAGATCAACTACCAGGATGCCGGTATGAAGCAAGCTCAAGCGACTTGTACATCACTACAAGAACAGTTCAAATTGGCTATAGCCAACCAAAACAAAGGTTTCAAGGAGATCAAAGCTATGATATCGAGACTTGAAGCTCGCCTCGCCATTTCGGCGGCCTCTCATCCTGCTACTCCTGAAGCTCTCTCCTGGACGCGTCAGCCTCCCCCAACCAGGCGAGCAAACGCTGGGGCCAATCGTCCGCTGCCATATCCGAACGGATTTCATGAACAGAGCTGGCCCAACAATCTAGCCTTGCATGATCCGCAGTCAAGCGTCAATATTGTGCGGCCCCTGCAACAAGGGTTGCTCTCACACAGCACACCACCGAGCGTCGAGGCCGGCGCAAACCAATCTTCAGCACTGTATCAACTAGGCAGTAGGGGAGAGAACATTGACGCCTCTTCGAATATTTCTCAGCAATATAACGGGACAGAAATCGTGAAGGGCGTTCCTTATTCATCAACTTTCGAGGTGCCGCGAGGCGGGCTCTCGATTTGATTAAATTGGATATCAGGCTCGTCTTATCAAGATACATGAACTTTTCTGCGTAAGTGGTTCAGACGATAACCCTGAGCTTAAGTCTCTGTGCTCAGACCATCCTGATGACTTCTTGTGGTGAGGCAGGAACTACCAGATCGTCACAGGCGAGGGGTGTTCAGCCTTGTTCGCCACGTCCTGGCCCCGCAATCCCCGACCAGCCAGCTTCTCGGGATAGGCTGATTTGCAGGATATATTCATAGGTGGGTTCTGGACAGCCGATGGAAGCGCAGAGTCAAGGCATGGTTGAGATGAGTAGGAATCATCCATGATGAAGTTCGAGCAAGGCTGGCGGCCACAGGAAGATATCACGGAATGAAATAGAGCTCTTTTTGTACGCATTGTTTTCCATTTACAAACTCTGAAGCGGCGAATCACGTATCGGATACATTTCATTTAAGTTTTGTTCAGCCCTGTGACATGGGAGGACGGTGCTGATGCTTTTGCTGCTGCTTTTCTCAATTCCACCCAACATCGCCCCTCACACTTCTGCACAGCATCGACAGTACAAGGCGGTAGTTCAGTGGTGGCTGAAGGTCTCGTTGTTATTAGGGTGTATTTCACACACCGTTCGGCTTCCCTGTGCTGCTTGCACGATTTTCACATCACTATGGGTGCATGAGGTCGCGCCTGTACAGACGTCATGCCTGGGTTGAACATTATCTCTCTCAGCAGTTCTCAGGGTTTTGCCACACTTGGACGTGAAATGTCATCTGGTCGTTAAATTGTTTTATAGGCTTTGAGGGGATACCTGTCGCGAGTCATTGAACATACCACGCTGTTCCGTGTCTTGCTCTTCATATGCACGTATGTTGTACTTGCCCTACAACGTTCGTTATATGCCCCTTTGCTCGTAGTCTGCTGTTTGTTTCTGGTCCACTCTTGTGTCTCTGTAACTGCTTGGAGCTAGAAGTAGTGACCCCTATATAGTCTACCTATGCCGAGGCACAACCTCGGGCAACTGGCTGGCCGATCTCGAATTCTCTGATCGGCAGACTGCTCTTAGGCGAGGATTCGGGCAAGGATTCTGAGGTCAAAGCCGAGCACCCACCCGGCCTCTTTGGTCCACTTCCTTACTTCCACCCCAACACCAACGCACTACATGACACTGCACGCAGCATCCTCGACAGAACGATGACAGAGCGATTTGAGGACAGCGCTCCGGACGTCGCGTCGAAGCAGCGGAGGATTCGTCGCACGGCTGCTGATATCGCCAAGAACAAGCGCACTGATGCTGCTGCAATAGCCGAATTCGCTCTCAACCACCGAATTAAAGAGAACAGGCGCTCATCCGATCCGAGCCATACGAAGCGACTCGCCCGGCACATTTCCCAGCTGCGATATGCTCAGACTGATGGCATAGCGGAGCTACCTCTCGCTGCAGTCGTTGATCTGACTCGGTCTTTCACACCCTCGGAATGGATGGCCATAGAAAATAGCCCAGATCAGTTCAGGCGTGCGATGGAATTTTACAGAAACGAGGTCCTCGAACTTGATGCCACCTGGATGACGTACTACAGAAATCTCGATCCACGATGTGCCCGACTCTGCCTCTTAGGTATGCTTGCTTTGATCATGTAAATGACATACACTGCTCTTAACACCGGCATAGAAGTAGTTCTTGACGCTTGGAAGGAGACGTCAGCGCAATTCTCGCTGACATGGCCAAAGTATCTAACAAGGCCTCTTTCGATCAAGTGAGGGTTGAGGGACACGATGACTCGTCGCAAAGCACCTCGATACAAGCGACATCACACGCCGGAGCATCAGGGTCCGACAGGCTGATCCAGGTTAGACAAGATATCGCTACTGCGGAGGGCATTCAAGAAGACCAAGACGACCAAGACAACCGAGAAGACCATGCTGCGAACGCCCAGCGTGATATCGTCAATCGAGCCGATGCCTTGTGCAGGCAGACGCAACAGGGCAGTCTTCTTCAGCCCAAGGCAACCAACGGGCTGGACGGTGTGATGAATCACGCAGCGGTGCAAGTGGCTTCCACCCATGACGAATACAGGGGTGATATTGAACAGGCGACGGCGGACAACCTTCGACGGGAGCTAGCGATGCACGCGATGGCTCAAGGTGACCACAGTTCCTCGAGAGCACAGTTGGCGAAGAGGCTGCGGGAGACGACGAACCACAGTATCAGGCATCTCCATCGGGCGGCTCTTCATGGGATCGGTATGTTGCCAGGTAACTTGGATTACATATTTCAAGAGTTGCGTGCATCATTCCTATCGTCGGATACTTGGGTCCTCGAGCGCATGTTGAGATTGGAATGTTCTACTTGTATATCGGTGGATATAGATACCATCGGCGACTACGAGTTCAAGATCAAGGTGAACAGGTATACTGGATTGGGGATTGTTCAAAGATACTGCTTGCCAATACTTATTAGAGGTTTCGAATAATCACTGTGGCGTCGTACAAATCTATATATTGTCCTTTGACTGCTTGACCACTCTCTGTCTTGTTGCTCTTCCATGCTTCCCATATCGTGTTGTTTTCGTCTCTGATTTGAACAGCGCCTTTGAGCACCTCCACGATAATAGAGCTTGTGACATTGATTCGCTCTATGCGCCAAGAGTACTCTTGGCCTCGCTTAAGGTCTTCGCTGTCCTTGAACATATTAGTGCGTGCGCGATGAGAAATTCCCTCTCGTGGAGCGTACAATCATGGCTAGAAGGGCTGCTTTTCGTGGAAGCATCGAGCCGAGGGCAGTCAACGATCCTCAAGAGCACGGCCTGGAGATCGTGATGCCTTTGCAGGCCTCTAGTCGTATTCCAATGCCGTCGGAACAACGTTCTCTGGATGCGGGGTCGGATATACCTCGGCGGCCTGTGGAAAAGTGTGTGTGGTCCGTGCACGAATCAGCTCACATCGCACGTCATCAGGACGGAGGATGACGGCGCTGTCTCCTCATGACATCCCGTACAATGGCTGTCGTGAACAAAAATTGTCAGACGCTTGCAAGCGACAGGGAAGGAATCATCGCCGAGCTTTTGACGCCGCGGCGTCGGCGGCTGCTAAGAATAGTTGTCGGAAGCGGGGTTCAGACTGGCGGGCCCTGCTGGACGTCGGCCTGTGCGGTTCGGGGCCGAATCAAAGAGCATGGAAGTGGGGCCTGCACCGATGGTCACGGCCGGGTGCCGTCCTGGATGCGGGTTCCCGACGCCGGACCCTTGTGCATAGGGTCAAAGACAAAAATAAGTCAGGAGAGGACAAAGGCACCGGTAGGTTTGCCCGTCTACTTATATAAAGCTGGCTGCGATCGCTTCTTTTTCTTCTTCATTCCAAAGACTGCGCTAGGTCCGATACCTTCATCGCGTCTGGTCTTCTGCTTCTCCTGCCTCAGTGTTTTTCTTTTGACAGGTGCTGAAGCATCCGAATTCTCCATCAAGACACGGGTGTTCAGAGATAAGTCATCCACAGAGGGTCACCCGCCATCCCTTGCTCGCGTCCTCCCACGGCACCACCGCTCGGCTACGATGAGCAACGTTACCCTGCTGATGCCGGGGCACGATGGCCGTCTTGAGATTTACAAGTCGCGGCGTGCCCTTATGCGAGGCATCCTTGAAATCCCTGCAGCAGCTGTCTATCATGCGGCACCCGCGGCACCCGCGGCACCCGCGTCGACAGTTTCACGCGCAGCCGGACCTCTCCCAGCCTTCCATGGTAGAGGCACCAAAGACAGCCTGTTCGATGGCCGATCAATCTGCCCTGACATGGAAACAAGAGCCGTCTACATTGCACCACGCACAAGCTCGTGCCTTGATGCTGGGAGACGGACACTTTCCTCCGGTCACAGAGCTGCCGCTTCCGTCCACTTTGCTGATACAGGGATCGACGGCGCCGCACGGAATGCCGTGGAGAGGCCCCCTACTTGATGGGCGTACACAATGCATGACGGTCGTGGTAGCTGATATCGAGGCGGTGGGGCCTGTACCAAAATTTATGGGCCGCAGGCAGCCCCTGGCGTCGTGGTTGAACCACAGCGACGACGACTAGCGGTGCAGCAGAAGCCGTCGTCGTGTAGTGTGGAGTATGATGTTCGTCGAGAGAGCAACATGGATTTGGGTCATTTCTGAATGGGTACACTGGAAGCGTTCATTGTATGTTGGTTCCCGCGTATGTAAACCCGCTATCCACTCATTGTTAACAACAATAAATGCATCACGATCAACAGTCTCCGGTGCCCCCTGGTCCGACGTGCAAAGCGCTCCGCCGTGGCTTGACACAGCACTGTCCTTTGGAATTCAATGGGATACTTTTGGCAAAATCAGCTCAGATCTGAGACGTTTCAAACGTAGGACTTTCACTGCGCCGCATCACATCGTGCAGCATGGCTCGCGAGCTGTCGTTCAGAGACAATGGACTAAGTCTTTCATCTCTGATCGCTCAACCTTGCAACGTTGAACACCATACTTTCGTAGCCGACTAGTCTTTCCGCTTAGCTCAATCAATCAAAGAGTAACAACAGAGGGCTGTCTGGGGCGTCCAAAACTTTCCCTCTTGGGCGAGACGCGATTGCTGCGTAAGCAAGCGAAGTCTGCTCGATAGAGTATGATAGACGACGCGTGTCGGCGCGCAATAACACATGGTGGCAGGGCTGGCTCTCTAAGGCGATGCTAGCCTCAACAACACCAAAATGTTGAAGATGATGGTTATTTGTGTGGAAGACAATGTGGCCGAAAGGATACATCCAGGGGTCTATGGCCGCTCAGCGTGATCGCGTCACAGGCTTGCCAACCAGAAGCGAAGCCATCATCATCCGTAGTGGAAGAGAAACGAACAGGGGTCTGGAAACCACCTCCACGGCAATGAAGTGTCACTGAAATGGCAGATAATGCGTTGCCGTTGCTGTCGACGACTTGGCAAGTCACCGAAACCATGGCTGGCGGGCTGTTGAACAAGAGTTCCATCACTTGGACGCGCGACATGCTATTCATGTTAAATACGTTGAGAGCTTCGGTACTACACACAGCAGTCTTGTCGCTTTGCAGCGTACCAGGGTGGCATGGCAATGGCCACGCGACAATCAGTTGCCATAACCTTTAATCAAGCGGGGCCCAATAATCAGATCCGAAAGGCCCCCTCTTACTTTACAACATGGGCGCTCGGAGCATGACAGTTAGACTTGAAGCCTTTCTTGTACTGTAATCCGTCACCGGCCAGAGGCAAACGGCCGAAAAGAAGGAGCAGAGACATTCAAATTGTCGTACGACGGGTTCAAAAGTGAAATACGACTATTCGCCAATGTTCAACAGCAGCACGCGGCAAACGACAGTAGTGCAGGCACTGGCTTTCCGTATAGCTTTGAGCTTCTAATTGACCGTGGAACCCATCCTCTCGGCAGCAGCCTGTCTACATTAAAATAGGGCATACACCCTCTCAGTCTAGCATAACGCAAGTGGGCGCCCATGCCTCCTGCGAAACGTTGTTCTAGTGCTAACACGGGCGATAAAAAAAAAGACCTCAGTCCCGACCGGAAGCCTCATAAACTATGTAGGATGCGTTCCAGCTACTCGACGCCAATAAGTTGGCTCGACGAGCGTCACCCATGTATTGGGCGAGTATCCAAAAGTGGGAATAGAGCGCGCGCTTGATGACCACTGATGGGTGCGCAGCAACACAGTTGTTGTATGTTGATTCCAGCTCCGATTTCAAATTACACATTTGCTGCAGTCTGGCTGAAACCCGGATACGAATGGGGAGGGACAGGGAAAGATTGTTACCCCATGCCGCTGGCTCTGTACAGTACTGTACAGTGTTTCCTGGCGTTCACGGATGTATTTCGAAAGCCGAGATCGGAAAAGGACTGTGTCCACTCTGCCCTCATCGTCTCCCTCGGGTACAAAACCAACAAACTTGATAGTTACCAAGACACGACCGGAGTGCACACATCGCGTATCCTTTCGAAAGCGAGTTTCCTTCCAGTGGCCATGCGTACCGAGCCATCCGTGACAGAAAAGAGCCTTCCGGCCTTGCCATCTAGGGCGAAGCAACAGCACAAGGAGGATGACCGAAGTCGACGAATGCGCGACCTGCACAAGCTGTGGAAACGCCCGCCAGTGACGTTCGCGTCCAGCGAGCCTGCGGAGGAGATTCTTAGCCTCGAAGATGACCCACCGCAAAAGGCCCAATTGCTACGAAGAGACAATGAGACACTAAGGCAAGAAGTAGCAATGTTACGTGCAGCACAGCGCACCGACAAGAATCGTATCGAAGACCTCGTCCAAGAGCTGGACCGCGCACGTCATGACAATGCGGAACAGAGCCGACGAATTGCAAGAGTGATTAGCGCCGTCAACAAGGCATTTTCGGAATACAAAAAGTGGATGCGAAAGTCGCTGGAGATGGAGTCGGCAGAGATATCGTCGTTGTCCAGTGGCGATTCACAGGGCATGATTCCCATAGGCCGAAGTGCCTTCTCCGATGATGATGACGATAGTCTGTATAGTTCTTGCATCTAGTGCTATGGCGAAGACGAGTAGCTCACTGGAGACGGGGCCGGGGGAGAGGGGTTCTCTGATGGAGCGAAGGAAGCAGCTTCTTGACTTTGCAGCGTTGTGGGGGTTCTAGGCTTTAGAAGCTGAGTCTAGAGACGTTGGAGCGGCTAGTTAGATTATTTTGAAAAGAATAGCTTTGTTAACAAGATCCTTCGCACGCTGATCGCCGTGAGCATGTCAGTTTCACTGCAACTTAGAGTAGCGAGAGGTGCCTAGGCGGAACAGACACAATGGCAGCTGCCTTGAGGTCCCCATTTGCGTTACTTTTGTAGATCAGCCGCCATCTCGCCCGGTGCTACACTACTGTAACGAGATATGAGGTGTCCATAGCGAACTCGTTGCATTTGTAGTCACATCAGCGGAGGAGACTGACAGGAGTACGACGAAAGCCCTCATCAATTATTTTTCCATGTCATCCAGGTCTGCAGAATCAATCCCGGCACGGCTACAGCTTATTGTGGCGCTGGCGTCTGCAACCACCCTCTCGCAACTCCAATAACCGTGGTTGTCAAACTTCAAGAGGCAGGCTGTTTCAGCGAGCTACGTCTTCCAGAGGCCACCGTGAAGCGTATTCCTGGCTCTTGCCACCATAGGTTCGCTAGATTCCCCTCGGGTCTGCAAAGCTACCCCTGGCTTGACTTGATGATCACCTCCAGAAGAGTTGATACGCTCGCCGTAGCCATCCTCAACCAAGCAGGCCGCCACATTGAAACCCCATGGGTGCATAAGACCCCCGTCACTCACATGAGCCTCACCTAGCTGGAAGTTGAGATCAACGAGCTTTTCGTTCGTGAACGGAAGCCCCCCAGGCGTGACAGACTCCGGCTCATGCTGACCATTCATGACGCCAAAAAGGAGGTCTGGACGACTACAATCCTTGGGTCATAAGACCGGAGGAAATAATTTCGTGCTCAGATCATGGCAGTCAAAAAGCAAAACTGGCATCAATGACGCTATCGCGCGAAGCCAGAGCAGCCCGCCCCTCAAGATGTTGGTTCAGGCCGAGGCACATGTGTAAGGCGGTCGGTCCTATTTGAGCGCCGTGCTAGTTCTCCACACATTGAAGGCAGCTGGTTTCAACCTGCAGCATCGGTCAGTTTGCACAAATGCGGAGATACAGTTGAGACGCAAAACACCAGCAGACCATTCATTTTACGCATGCGCGGTGGGCCGCAATGGAAGTGTACCAGCCACGCCAACAAGGGCATGGGCTGAAGAGACAGACGAAAGAGTACGGCTGCCGTCTAGACGCGTTGTGGCATTGGAATAGTGCGTTGAATCTTTCGAATCACTTCCATCGTGTCTAAGCGTCTCGAGGTGGTGAATATAGATCCATCTGCTGCGATCGTATCAGGATAGGCCGCCTTGGCTTATGTCTCGACCACTACATTGCCCAGGCGCACGCCGTGCTTCAAAATCGTCGTGCCCCACCGCCAATCACGATCAGCAAGCCCGACGCCGATGTTGGGGGAGTCCGCGCAACATGTCCCTTGTAATAATTGTTATCATTCCGATCCCGTATTTTGCCCTCTGAAGGTCATAGCCATCACGACATCGTAGAGCGTCAACAATCTGATACTACCGCTCGAAGCTTGAGGGCCTTGAACACAAACACAAGAAATCCATATGAGAGTATCTAAGGCATACCGCTATCCCTCATTCTAGCTTTTCAATCAAAGGTTGACCAGATCAATGCGGCCTGCGCTACCGTCGAAGCTTTCCCAGCAGGCCCCTACCAACAACACTTCTATCTTTCGACCTACGCTTGCGATCACTATATTTCTGCTCTCCATCCACTGCATAAGCTCCGCCATTGTCATACCTGCCGTCCTTGATACACTCGTCTGCACTATCGTCTCCGCTGGACTCCGAACTGGACTCATCCTCGCTCCTTTCGTCGAGCGAGCGATGGTGCCTCCTGGGGACAGACCTGAGTTTACCATCATCTGCAACAGCTGTAACTGTCAACAGCCACTCTTCCTCATCCAACTTCGTTTTAGTGTCCAGACATTTCTTCAACCAATCGTGTTGAACAATCTTGATGAATTTATGACTCATATTTGGGCTTTTTTGCAGCTCTCTGTTGTACGAGCACACAATATCGATCAGAGCAGACCTTTGTGGGACTTCTGATTCAGAGATACATAGGTGCGTCATGCCGTCGAGGTTGTCACCGCTAAAGTCCAAACTCCCTCCAAGTCTAACGATGGCATTGCGGACACTATTCAAGTTATCCGTCTCCTTGCTTGTTGGATATGTCGGCGTGATGGTGATTAAGCATCCGTCTAAGACGAACGGCGAGCTATCGCTTTCCGGACCTATTCCATACTTATTAGGGTCCAGAAACTCATGCTTATCCCAGGAATCAAACAGCCAATTCAAGCCAACCAGGAAACTTTCTTGCTGAGAAGCACCGAGGACTTGTCGGTTGCAATACCGCATTTGGTGGTGCGTAGTGCATACAACACTCGTGGAGGCCCTGACGCGTTTGTGATACACGGCACCCAGCTCCTCGATCCAAGACTTGGCCTCCTCAAGCGTCACACCATCAGTAGGCATGGGCGCGACGATGGTAACGCTGTTGATGGGTATCATGGTAAAATGTGATACAAGATTGAGTTCGATGGGGAAGGATGGCTACGTGCTTCGACTGAAGATTCTAAGGTTTAGTTAGGTGACAGAAAACATTGGAAGATTTATAGCTCCCAGCCATATCGCAAAGGGTTGTCCACAATTAATTGTAAAATCATTCAAATTTCGGTTTGAGGTGTCATGATATTCTCTCTGGCTTAATGAAACATGTCGCTTACGGACTTTCCACATCAGGAAGGGGCATTTAACAATTCAATTACGGGAGGGTTCTTTACATCATGAGTGCGCAGATGATTAATCAAATTTAGGTGTTCGCCGGGACTAGCTGGGTCATTTCCAAGAGCATGTGCGCAGATGGAACCGTGGCCTCTGACAAGTGCGGGCTTGCCTTCCCTCATTCTTCTTGAGCCGCTACAGCGCTTCGTTCAACACTGCTTGCCTTGCTATCCTCTAATGTGGAAAGTCGCGGCCGCACAGGCAACCAGTGTCGCCCTCGAGCGCCTGGAAGTCAAGTGGCTACGCCAGTGAACTGTATGATAAGTTCGAAGTCAAATCCGGCTCTACGCTTTCATTGAGCCCGTATGAAGCTTATTTCCACTTCTGACTTGATGAAATGGACACCAGTGACCCCATAGCAATACTTAAAAGCAACTTGGGCTGTTGCGACGCGCTGTTTTCTCACTTCTCTCGTAAGCCTGCCTTCAACTGCCTGTAATGCTTTCGGTGACCTGCCAAGTGCTTGACAACGACGGCCTTCCGCTCGAGGGACTGCAGGTGCATCTAGAATGCGTTGCCGGCGTGCGTCCCGACACTCGTTTTGAAGCGACAACGGATGAAGACGGACGTGTGACGTGCTGGAATCAACGCCATGCGGAGGCCTTACTCACCACAGAGGGAGAGCTTCTACCTGTCCATGTTGAGCCTGGCTCGTCCTCTTCACTGCGACTCATATTCCTGACGCAGGGCCTACACGGCTGTGCTTACAATCCTTTGCCAACCGTACAATCAACCCTTGATGTGAGCGCTTGGTCCTCCCACCACATTCTTCTATGGATCAATCGCGCACATCCCAGCTATCGAGTCCAACACCTGATCGCGCGTCCGAGTTCTTGGTTGATTGAGAGCACCGGCGCCCTGTCTGCGATGGTCAGCAGTCCCTCATCAAGTACTGCCACGGGCCCTTGCCAGTCTCCGCCCGGCCAAGTCACACACGCAAGCGAAGGCAAGCTCGATTCGCCTCCTCTACTCACGTTGTCTTCGCCCATCCTCCCCATGGCCAATAACATGTGGACTTGTTCCGCAAGCCGCCCCAGAAAGAGGAAATCTCCATGGGATGAGAAGGACGGACCGGCAATGAAGAAGCAGTGCTCCGGTTACATCGACTGCACCAGCTCGGCGCGTCAGCACATATGATCGAATCTGTCAGCATTGCGCTTGCGTTGCTTTCGTATCATGGCCACCATGGGGGACACGTCTTCCTCCTGAGCAATAGAGTCTAGAAGGGAAAGCATTGGATTATGTGTCAATTGGTATTATGATAGCCATTAGTACATGTGCTTGAAAGCCGCGATGACCAAACAATTGAATCGATTGAGTTCTCAGACCTGAAGAAGGCCTTGTTTCGTTGACCAGCGCACCAAACTAGCCGCTCGCCAGGGCTGGGGTGATGAGCCAAACAAACACTATTGGTAGATGTCTTACCGCAAGCTGCCAGCGCTGTAAACTCTACCGTATGAGCTGGCTCATCGAGTAAGCTCGCTCTCCGGCCATTGCCTTCTCGGTTGAGTTGCTCTGCACTGCAAGGGACGTCTTTTGTATAGTGAGGGTTCAGGGTAATGATCTCGCCGTCTACTCTGATCGTTAGGGTCACTTGCGCGCCCAAATGATGCAGCTCAGCAGCCTTCTTCATGAGGACTACCGATCGGGTTCTGATGCTGCGTGGCGCTGTGCGAAAGATCTTGCTTCGAGGGTCCATACTGTCCTTGCAGAGAACGGAGAAGATCCGGGACGATTTCAGACGAAGGAAGAGAGGAGGAGATGCTGCAAAATCAATCAGACATATTATATACGAGAAAACGTACTCCAACCAGTTCGTCCTTATATCTGTCGGCTGTCCGATATAGCGCTTCCATATCCAATGGAAGCGCCGCCCTCAATGTGTGCCAATCAACGGCGTGCGCTGGTGCCGCTAGCTCGCTGGGTTATGCAGCTTTGTGAATGGTTGTCTATCTCCCGCTAGCTTTTAGGGGTAAGGGGGCTGACTGCTTCTCAGGCGCTTAGCTTGTTTTAGGATTCTCATGGCGACTTACTACTTTAAGCCTCTGTGCTGCATGAGACCCGCGTCCATGTGCAGAACAGAATTAATCATCGACATGCAATTAACCCGCTGGTCAAGCACTCGAGGTTGAGCGCCTTTTTCGCGCCAACAGACATTGACACCCACGCCGTCAAGTGGACATGCTTGTCCGTTGAGATGGTTGGTAATACTTAATATAAATTATACGTTAGGGGTATAGGGATAAGTACTATTTAGTTTATTAAGTTATAATAGGTTAGAGTAAAATGATTAATTATAAGATAATAAACTTAGAAAATAGGTTAAGGAGACCTAGGTTCTTATTAATCTACTAATCTATCTATAAAGTAATAAAGCTATAAATTCTATCTACCTTTTTACTCTCTCCTACCTTAAAAGCAGCCTTTTACGCTATAATATAGCGTTAACTATCCTAGGTTAATTAATATAGTTATGTAATATACCCTAGTCCTAGCCTTATATTAACTTTCTTACTTTTTTAGGCCTCTACCGCCCACTAGCTACCCCTCGTCTACGTCTATAATATAGCTACTATTCCTTAGCTTAACCTTACCGTATTATTATAAGCGCTAGTTAACTAGCTAGCCTATCCTAATACCGTAGACTATAAATGTAAGGCCTAGGGAACTAAACTAGGCTCTAGTAGTCTATACCGTTCGCCTAGCCTACTGTTACGACCTGGCAGCTTCCGAGAGGGGGAACACTGTCAGAGGGTTAGGGTTGCTGTTAGCAGAAGCTTAGGTTGTGACTCTGAGACGATGTGGTGTCGTAAGGCGTTGCGCACTCGTTACAATGAATACAAGGTAAGACTTAGATTGATCACTGTCGTGAGAAAGAATGTATCTACAAGTCCAGAATGTCCGTCCTTATATACCTGCCATCCTGTCCTTGTTGTGTTAGGTGGTGAGCTCATGTTGGATGGCTCACTGGTTAGTTGTTGGTGTTGAACATAAGGGTGGTCAGTGCAGAGTCACGGGTCCTAAGATTACATGTGGAGACGTGATATATCTCAGGGGCAGATACACGTCCGGAGATACAACACAAGAACAGACGACCAACTGATCGGATACAAATGAACCGAATACCCGTACTGTCTGACAATTAAGAGTCTCAATCGAACCTGAGCTACCCGCGCAACAAACGACATACGACCTTCGGTCCCGACCATCACGATGTCAACGAAACAAACTGAAAAGAACATTACCTACGAGTCACCAGAAGGCTGGGACAACTGGGACAACGAGTTCAAGAAACTGGCACACGCCTACGACCAGTGGCAGTATATCGACCCGGCCGACCGTATCAGATGGCCCCGTCGACCAGAGCTTCCAGAGATCCGGGATTACTCTAGACAGGCCGACCCCGAAGATCCCGAGAGTGGCACGATGACGCCCGGCTCGGACTACCTACCACCACGACGACTTGGTGAACTCACGGCAGAGGGCAGGGCAGAATATGAGCATGACCTCAAGATCTACTCCCTGAAAGAGTCAGCATACAGAGAGGCCAAGAAGCAAGAGCAGAAACTGGTCGAGTTTGTTCTCAGGACAGTCTCGCCAACGTATCAGAAGACCTGTTGCGTGACGGGAGACCGGCTGGACAAGTGGTATGAAGAGCTACGGAGATCAGGAGCCGTATACAACGAACGTCTCCGCCCGGAAGCACGCGACAAGTATCACCAAGCCGTCCATACCATACCGAAACTCAATAAACTCAACGACTGGATCACACAGTGGGAGACCGCCATGGCCGAAGCGATCAGCAAGAGGGTCCCCGACGCCCTTGACACCCAATGCTGGGCAGAAGATCTGAATCGAGCCATGTACCACGTCCTTCCCAGCTGGGCCTCGACGTTCCGACAACATCGACGGCCCCAGATACTTAACAACACGCTCAACTACCGCGAAGTTGCTGCCGACATCCGATACGAAGCCAAGATGGCCAACCCCAGCGCTAAGTCGTCAGGAGTTAAGAAGGGTGCCTTCTTAGCCACCTATAACGATAATCCTAAGAACTCCGACCCTCCTGCTGACCCAGAACCCGACACGAACTGCATCGAAGTTCATGGAGATGCCTCAGATATACCAGTCCGAGAGACTCGGAGCACACGAGCCCGGGCACGCGGGCAGAGACGTAGAGGAGGAGGAGGGAGAGACGTCTCATCGAAAAGGAAAAGAGCGGAACCAACCACCAACCCAGATCCTGATGGCCCAACCTGCCGAGGATGCCTTGGGTTCCACAACTGGAAAGACTGCTGGTACTTGTTCCCAGACCAAAAAGCCGAAGGATGGGAGCCAAGTCTAGGTATGCAGCGATTGATCGACGACCGTCTTAAGAAAGACGCTGGTCTTGCCGAAGAAGTGAAAAGATTCTCGAAGGGCAAGGACAGAGCCACCAAGGATGAGTGACTTGGACGGGGTATGGGACGCGTCAAGGCCGCCTATATGGTGATGCGCAACGTGGTTGCCGCTGCCTTCAACTGTGCCCCCTACCCTCTCAAACACTCAGCCATCCTGGACTCAGGGTCGACGATCCACATCTTCAATGAAGTGTGCAGATTCCTCGACTACTATCCAGCACCATTCGGAGATTTCGTCCTTGCAGGAGACTCAACAGTGGTAATCCACGGGTACGGAAATGTGGATATCCGCGTCCAAGGGCCGCAAGGTCCATCGATCCTCCGACTCCGAGATGTGGCTCATTGCGCAGACTTCGCATGTAACGTCGTCTCCTATCGTCAACTACGGAAAAAAGGCTACTACTGGGATACGAAAGGGAACAACAACCACATCCGCAGAAAGGACGACTCGATCGTCTGCGCATTGACCGATAAGTTCGACCAGTATGTGCTAGAGTATATCAGCAAATCGATGACAGCAGCGGCATTTGTCACGCGACGGAACCTTCACAACACATGGACTAGGCGACCTCCTCGCAGTGGGAATGAAAGCCTTTGGCACCTACGGCTTGGCCACCCGGGACCTGAAGCGCTCAGGCACCTCGTGGGCCAATCTAGGGGGGTGAAGATCAAAGGGATCTCCACGGTCGAGTGCGATGCTTGTGGAGTGGCCAAGACCAAACGCCAGATCCGCCGGCAAAGACGAGTCCCACCTGAGAAAGCTGGAGTCCGGATCGCAATCGACTTTCACGACGTCAGCGGAGATCCTGACTCTGCTTCAGCCATGCTGGTCACAGACCGGTACTCGGGTTACATCTGGGACTACTATCTCCCGGATCGGACAGCGTCCACAATCATCACCACCATCAAGCACTTGCTCAAAACGCTCGAACGCCAGCTCCAGTGCAGACCCGAGGTTGTCGAATGTGATAACGAGATCCCAGGCAGCCACCAGGTGCGTGACTTCCTGAATGTTGAGAATGGGATACGCCTAGAGCCCTCCGCACCTTACACCCAGAGCCAAAACGGCGGCGCAGAGCGCTCGGGGGGTGTGATCAAGGAAAAAGCTCGTGCTATGAGAGCCGGAGCAAAGTTGCCTTCCTTCCTTTGGGTTGAGATCTGGCGTGCTGCGGTATATCTCTACAACAGGACGCCCAAGTACATCTATAACTGGAAGACACCGTATGAGCGCTTCTACACTTACTTCGCGTTTAGGGACGGCGTGGTTGTCACGGACCGGAAGCCCGACCAGACACACCTCCGCGTATACGGCTGCAAGGTCTTCGCGATGACACCCGATGCGCTCAAGAAGAAGAACCGGCTGCAGCGACTCGAGCCACGAGGTTGGATAGGATACCTGATCGGGTACAACTCGACAAACATCTACAGGATCTGGAATCCGTTGACCAACAAGGTCATCTCTACTCGAGACGTGACGTTCAATGAGAAGGAGACGTTCTCCGGAGACATCCAACATCTTAGGGATGACCTGAGAGCGCTCAGCGAGACAGAACTCATACGCCGCCTCACCGCGGCCGAGGTCCCACAAGGATCTAGTGTCAACATTGACGCGTCAACCCAAGAAGAAGACGAGGAACTCAGCGCCTTGCCAGAGGAACCAGCGTTTGAGCGGGAGGTCGCGAGTCATCCACCTGGAGGGTTTGAACGTGATCCGGCGATCGCGCAGGGTGAGACTGGCTGGACACCAGTCGTAGGAGACAGTAATCAAGACGAGTCTAACGGGACTGATCACCCCTGGACGACCGCTCGATTCGCTCCCTACCTGACCCCGGAGACTTGTCCTCAACAGCCTGCTGCCCTCTTGGCCGCTGCTATCAGAGAACCTACCGCGATGGAAGGAGGGAAAAAACCCCCTCAGTTACGAGCTGCGAAGATGGTGCACGTCCCACCTAGCGCTGGCACTTCCCCGGGCCGAGGCGGTGCAAATGGAACCCCTCGTGTTATCCCAGCTCCGATCAGTTGCTGGGCGGCCGCGTTTAACGCCGGTCGACTAGCGTCTGTGAAAGGGACCTGGGATGGCAAGGTGGTGAGTACGCGGAAGCTCGAGAAGCAGGCGAGCTCGGCCGGCTGCCACCCTGATAGCGGAGAACCTGCAAAAGAACAAAGGAGATCTGCTAAGCTGACGGACTCCTCCCATCCCATGACCCAGTCTGCAAAGCTAACAGACGTAGGTCGTCGGCGGATACACCGGCGAGATATGCCAGCGTTACCGAAGACACACAAAGACCTTAAGAATCATCCTCTGGGTGATCTGTTCCGCGAGGCAGAAAAGTCACACCTTCAGAACCACAAGGAGATGTGTTCGTGGAGAGAGATCCAGAGACAGGACATTCGAGGCAAGGAGTTGCTGGATTGCATGTGGGTCTACGTCTACAAGTTCGACAAGCATGGGTGGTTCACCAAGTGCAAGGCCCGCCTCGTTGTACGAGGTGACCAACAGGCCAAGTCAACGCATGAAGAGACCTATGCATCCACACTTGCAGGACGGTCATTCCGAACGCTCATGGCTATCGCCGCGAGATTTGACCTTGACCTACTCCAATACGACGTCGTCAACGCCTTCGTCAATGCTGAACTGAAGCAGGACGTCTACATGCGAATGCCACCCGGTTACCGGAAGCCTGGCTTGATCGTTAAGCTACAGAAGGCACTCTACGGTCTACGCCAGTCACCCTTGCTATGGCAGAAGGAATTGACTGCCACCCTTACGAACCTTGGATTTAAGCCCGTCCCCCACGAACCATGCTGCCTTTTGAAAGATGGAATCATGGTCTTCTTCTATGTGGATGACCTTATCGTCGCCTACGAAAAGAAGAGTCAAGGGATCGTCGACTGGACAATGGCCAAGCTTCAAGAAAAGTACCGACTCTCGGGGGGTGAGCCGTTACAGTGGTTCCTCGGGATTGAAGTCATCCGAGACCGGAATCAACGCATGATCTGGCTCTCGCAGTCGTCCTTCGTGGACAAGATTGTCAACCACTTTGGAGTTCAAGGAGAAGGAGCGAAGGACCCGTCTACACCAATGACCGTCAAAGAGCTGTTTCCCAACGAAGATCGCGCCTCAGCAGCATCAACCCAGGGATACCAACGCAAAACTGGTTCGGTTTTATACCTAGCAGTGATCACGCGGCCCGATATCGCATTCGCGGTATCCCGGCTTTGCCGATTTAATATGAACCCGAGTGACAAACATCACGCGGCCGTGGACCACCTACTTCGGTATCTCCGGAAGACCAGGACACTTGCATTACAGCTCGGTGGAACGGAGACATTCGACGTCTATAGCGACGCCTCCTTCGCAGACAACACTATCGATCGAAAGAGTTCACAAGCCTACGTCATGAAGCTCTTTGGAGGGACAATTGGCTGGCGTGCCAACAAGCAAGACACCGTGACTACCTCTACGACAGAGGCGGAGTTGCTGGCACTTGCGCAGGCTGCTAAGGAGTCCATGTTTATCTCCAGGCTGATCAAGGAACTCGGCGTGACTCTCGACGACTCAAGAATCACTATCCAATGCGACAACACGCAGACCATCCGGCTGATCAACGCCGACGTGGCAGTTCTGCAGACCAAGTTACGACACGTCGACATTCATAACCACTGGCTACGCCAAGAAGCCCTCGCTGACCGCATTGCGGTCCGACATACTCCCACAACCGATATGATCGCGGATGGCCTCACGAAGGCGTTGCCCGCACAGCAGTTCGAGAAGTTCGTCAAACAGGTTGGCCTGGTGGATATCAAGGACCGGATCCAGGAGAGGAGACTCAAGGAGCTCGCTGTGGAGGACTTCCTGAAGGCAGAGGATGAGCTGGATGGAGGAGAAGCCCAGTGGATGGATCAGATGGAGGGTCAACCTGACGATGGAACTATGGACTGCGCAGACTGAGCCCTGCTGGCCAGTCTGGGGGGGTGTGTTGAACATAAGGGTGGTCAGTGCAGAGTCACGGGTCCTAAGATTACATGTGGAGACGTGATATATCTCAGGGGCAGATACACGTCCGGAGATACAACACAAGAACAGACGACCAACTGATCGGATACAAATGAACCGAATACCCGTACTGTCTGACAGCAGACACGTGCCTGGCACTTGGCTCCGATGAAGGTGCCTCCTGAGACGGACTGGATGGTCGAGTCGAAGATGTTGTGTAGTACCCCGCCGAAGACGTCGTGAAAGTTATGGAAGGTAGAACTGAGGGCAAGCTCAGCGGTGCATCGATGGACAGAAATGGTTGGCGGTGCGTTCTGTTGCTCTGCAATTTGGCCGGAAGAAGATCTCGCCGCGTGCAGCATCCCAGAAAGGGCGGAGTGATATCGCGGCATGTCCACCACACGGACACGCCTTTTGCGTCTTCGCAGTCCTGGGCTGGAATCGCAGCGTACTGATTGGCTGAGAAGGACGACGGGACAAGCTCGTCTTCTGGGCACTGGCCAGACCCATTGGCACAGGGGTCGGAAAGGCAGCAGCCGACGAATTCCGTCGAATTAGCTTCGCAAACGTAGAACTGACCTTGGTCCGGGCAACGGAGGCCCAGTTTGCCAGGTGCGACGGCCATCGCGACTGCATTGACGATTGCTGGCTGATGCGGAGGCGAATGTGGATGGACCAGGTGATTTATCTCCATGGCTGGGGCCGGGAGTCTGGAAGTGAGAAGCGAGATCTAGCTGGCGTTGCCGCCTGGTCGTGCCAAGGATGTTGGGCGCCTGGTCGGCGCCTAAGCCTAAGGCAGGGCAGCGACCACGGCTGTCGTCGCCCCCTGACCACAGGTTGGACTACCTCTACAGCAGCCTTCTTCTGGCAG
>NW_009276929.1:938342-994181 GCF_000150675.1 Verticillium dahliae VdLs.17
GAACTCTTTCGATCGATAGTGTTGTCTGCGAAGGAGGCGTCGCTATAGACGTCGAATGTCTCCGTTCCACCGAGCTGTAATGCAAGTGTCCTGGTCTTCCGGAGATACCGAAGTAGGTGGTCCACGGCCGCGTGATGTTTGTCACTCGGGTTCATATTAAATCGGCAAAGCCGGGATACCGCGAATGCGATATCGGGCCGCGTGATCACTGCTAGGTATAAAACCGAACCAGTTTTGCGTTGGTATCCCTGGGTTGATGCTGCTGAGGCGCGATCTTCGTTGGGAAACAGCTCTTTGACGGTCATTGGTGTAGACGGGGTCCTTCGCTCCTTCTCCTTGAACTCCAAAGTGGTTGACAATCTTGTCCACGAAGGACGACTGCGAGAGCCAGATCATGCGTTGATTCCGGTCTCGGATGACTTCAATCCCGAGGAACCACTGTAACGGCTCACCCCCCGAGAGTCGGTACTTTTCTTGAAGCTTGGCCATTGTCCAGTCGACGATCCCTTGACTCTTCTTTTTTCGTAGGCGACGATAAGGTCATCCACATAGAAGAAGACCATGATTCCATCTTTCAAAAGGCAGCATGGTTCGTGGGGGACGGGCTTAAATCCAAGGTTCGTAAGGGTGGCAGTCAATTCCTTCTGCCATAGCAAGGGTGACTGGCGTAGACCGTAGAGTGCCTTCTGTAGCTTAACGATCAAGCCAGGCTTCCGGTAACCGGGTGGCATTCGCATGTAGACGTCCTGCTTCAGTTCAGCATTGACGAAGGCGTTGACGACGTCGTATTGGAGTAGGTCAAGGTCAAATCTCGCGGCGATAGCCATGAGCGTTCGGAATGACCGTCCTGCAAGTGTGGATGCATAGGTCTCTTCATGCGTTGACTTGGCCTGTTGGTCACCTCGTACAACGAGGCGGGCCTTGCACTTGGTGAACCACCCATGCTTGTCGAACTTGTAGACGTAGACCCACATGCAATCCAGCAACTCCTTGCCTCGAATGTCCTGTCTCTGGATCTCTCTCCACGAACACATCTCCTTGTGGTTCTGAAGGTGTGACTTTTCTGCCTCGCGGAACAGATCACCCAGAGGATGATTCTTAAGGTCTTTGTGTGTCTTCGGTAACGCTGGCATATCTCGCCGGTGTATCCGCCGACGACCTACGTCTGTTAGCTTTGCAGACTGGGTCATGGGATGGGAGGAGTCCGTCAGCTTAGCAGATCTCCTTTGTTCTTTTGCAGGTTCTCCGCTATCAGGGTGGCAGCCGGCCGAGCTCGCCTGCTTCTCGAGCTTCCGCGTACTCACCACCTTGCCATCCCAGGTCCCTTTCACAGACGCTAGTCGACCGGCGTTAAACGCGGCCGCCCAGCAACTGATCGGAGCTGGGATAACACGAGGGGTTCCATTTGCACCGCCTCGGCCCGGGGAAGTGCCAGCGCTAGGTGGGACGTGCACCATCTTCGCAGCTCGTAACTGAGGGGGTTTTTTCCCTCCTTCCATCGCGGTAGGTTCTCTGATAGCAGCGGCCAAGAGGGCAGCAGGCTGTTGAGGACAAGTCTCCGGGGTCAGGTAGGGAGCGAATCGAGCGGTCGTCCAGGGGTGATCAGTCCCGTTAGACTCGTCTTGATTACTGTCTCCTACGACTGGTGTCCAGCCAGTCTCACCCTGCGCGATCGCCGGATCACGTTCAAACCCTCCAGGTGGATGACTCGCGACCTCCCGCTCAAACGCTGGTTCCTCTGGCAAGGCGCTGAGTTCCTCGTCTTCTTCTTGGGTTGACGCGTCAATGTTGACACTAGATCCTTGTGGGACCTCGGCCGCGGTGAGGCGGCGTATGAGTTCTGTCTCGCTGAGCGCTCTCAGGTCATCCCTAAGATGTTGGATGTCTCCGGAGAACGTCTCCTTCTCATTGAACGTCACGTCTCGAGTAGAGATGACCTTGTTGGTCAACGGATTCCAGATCCTGTAGATGTTTGTCGAGTTGTACCCGATCAGGTATCCTATCCAACCTCGTGGCTCGAGTCGCTGCAGCCGGTTCTTCTTCTTGAGCGCATCGGGTGTCATCGCGAAGACCTTGCAGCCGTATACGCGGAGGTGTGTCTGGTCGGGCTTCCGGTCCGTGACAACCACGCCGTCCCTAAACGCGAAGTAAGTGTAGAAGCGCTCATACGGTGTCTTCCAGTTATAGATGTACTTGGGCGTCCTGTTGTAGAGATATACCGCAGCACGCCAGATCTCAACCCAAAGGAAGGAAGGCAACTTTGCTCCGGCTCTCATAGCACGAGCTTTTTCCTTGATCACACCACCCGAGCGCTCTGCGCCGCCGTTTTGGCTCTGGGTGTAAGGTGCGGAGGGCTCTAGGCGTATCCCATTCTCAACATTCAGGAAGTCACTCACCTGGTGGCTGCCTGGGATCTCGTTATCACATTCGACAACCTCGGGTCTGCACTGGAGCTGGCGTTCGAGCGTTTTGAGCAAGTGCTTGATGGTGGTGATGATTGTGGACGCTGTCCGATCCGGGAGATAGTAGTCCCAGATGTAACCCGAGTACCGGTCTGTGACCAGCATGGCTGAAGCAGAGTCAGGATCTCCGCTGACGTCGTGAAAGTCGATTGCGATCCGGACTCCAGCTTTCTCAGGTGGGACTCGTCTTTGCCGGCGGATCTGGCGTTTGGTCTTGGCCACTCCACAAGCATCGCACTCGACCGTGGAGATCCCTTTGATCTTCACCCCCCTAGATTGGCCCACGAGGTGCCTGAGCGCTTCAGGTCCCGGGTGGCCAAGCCGTAGGTGCCAAAGGCTTTCATTCCCACTGCGAGGAGGTCGCCTAGTCCATGTGTTGTGAAGGTTCCGTCGCGTGACAAATGCCGCTGCTGTCATCGATTTGCTGATATACTCTAGCACATACTGGTCGAACTTATCGGTCAATGCGCAGACGATCGAGTCGTCCTTTCTGCGGATGTGGTTGTTGTTCCCTTTCGTATCCCAGTAGTAGCCTTTTTTCCGTAGTTGACGATAGGAGACGACGTTACATGCGAAGTCTGCGCAATGAGCCACATCTCGGAGTCGGAGGATCGATGGACCTTGCGGCCCTTGGACGCGGATATCCACATTTCCGTACCCGTGGATTACCACTGTTGAGTCTCCTGCAAGGACGAAATCTCCGAATGGTGCTGGATAGTAGTCGAGGAATCTGCACACTTCATTGAAGATGTGGATCGTCGACCCTGAGTCCAGGATGGCTGAGTGTTTGAGAGGGTAGGGGGCACAGTTGAAGGCAGCGGCAACCACGTTGCGCATCACCATATAGGCGGCCTTGACGCGTCCCATACCCCGTCCAAGTCACTCATCCTTGGTGGCTCTGTCCTTGCCCTTCGAGAATCTTTTCACTTCTTCGGCAAGACCAGCGTCTTTCTTAAGACGGTCGTCGATCAATCGCTGCATACCTAGACTTGGCTCCCATCCTTCGGCTTTTTGGTCTGGGAACAAGTACCAGCAGTCTTTCCAGTTGTGGAACCCAAGGCATCCTCGGCAGGTTGGGCCATCAGGATCTGGGTTGGTGGTTGGTTCCGCTCTTTTCCTTTTCGATGAGACGTCTCTCCCTCCTCCTCCTCTACGTCTCTGCCCGCGTGCCCGGGCTCGTGTGCTCCGAGTCTCTCGGACTGGTATATCTGAGGCATCTCCATGAACTTCGATGCAGTTCGTGTCGGGTTCTGGGTCAGCAGGAGGGTCGGAGTTCTTAGGATTATCGTTATAGGTGGCTAAGAAGGCACCCTTCTTAACTCCTGACGACTTAGCGCTGGGGTTGGCCATCTTGGCTTCGTATCGGATGTCGGCAGCAACTTCGCGGTAGTTGAGCGTGTTGTTAAGTATCTGGGGCCGTCGATGTTGTCGGAACGTCGAGGCCCAGCTGGGAAGGACGTGGTACATGGCTCGATTCAGATCTTCTGCCCAGCATTGGGTGTCAAGGGCGTCGGGGACCCTCTTGCTGATCGCTTCGGCCATGGCGGTCTCCCACTGTGTGATCCAGTCGTTGAGTTTATTGAGTTTCGGTATGGTATGGACGGCTTGGTGATACTTGTCGCGTGCTTCCGGGCGGAGACGTTCGTTGTATACGGCTCCTGATCTCCGTAGCTCTTCATACCACTTGTCCAGCCGGTCTCCCGTCACGCAACAGGTCTTCTGATACGTTGGCGAGACTGTCCTGAGAACAAACTCGACCAGTTTCTGCTCTTGCTTCTTGGCCTCTCTGTATGCTGACTCTTTCAGGGAGTAGATCTTGAGGTCATGCTCATATTCTGCCCTGCCCTCTGCCGTGAGTTCACCAAGTCGTCGTGGTGGTAGGTAGTCCGAGCCGGGCGTCATCGTGCCACTCTCGGGATCTTCGGGGTCGGCCTGTCTAGAGTAATCCCGGATCTCTGGAAGCTCTGGTCGACGGGGCCATCTGATACGGTCGGCCGGGTCGATATACTGCCACTGGTCGTAGGCGTGTGCCAGTTTCTTGAACTCGTTGTCCCAGTTGTCCCAGCCTTCTGGTGACTCGTAGGTAATGTTCTTTTCAGTTTGTTTCGTTGACATCGTGATGGTCGGGACCGAAGGTCGTATGTCGTTTGTTGCGCGGGTAGCTCAGGTTCGATTGAGACTCTTAATTGTCAGACAGTACGGGTATTCGGTTCATTTGTATCCGATCAGTTGGTCGTCTGTTCTTGTGTTGTATCTCCGGACGTGTATCTGCCCCTGAGATATATCACGTCTCCACATGTAATCTTAGGACCCGTGACTCTGCACTGACCACCCTTATGTTCAACACCACCTAACACAACAAGGACAGGATGACGGGTATATAAGGACGGACATTCTGGACTTGTAGATACATTCTTTCTCACGACAGTGATCAATCTAAGTCTTACCTTGTATTCATTGTAACGAGTGCGCAACGCCTTACGACACCACATCGTCTCAGAGGCACAACCTAAGCTTCTGCTAACAGCAACCCTAACCCTCTGACAGTGTTCCCCCTTCGGAAGCTGCCAGGTCGTAACAGGTATAGGGATATAGAGATATAGAGATATAGAGATATAGGGATATAGGGATTAGGGATATAGGGATTAGGGATATAAGGATATAAAGATAGAATAATATAATAATAGGAAGAAGAGTAAAAATATAGAGGAAAATATAAAAGATAATAAAAGATAGTAATAGCGAAGTCGCTGCCTGCCCCGCCGGGTTTGGCGGCCAGCCCAAACGGGCATCGCGCCACGTCGGCGGCGCTGGGCCTGTGGCCATCCCGCTCCCGCGCACGGGCCCCGCCGCTCCTCTTCCATAAGTAGGCCGTCCCCCCGCCGCGACGTCGTCACGCGTACTCTCTACTCTTTCACCTCCTCCTCGCCGTTGTCCCGTCCTGGCTCCCCAGCTCGCCTGCCTTGTTTTCGACGGCTCCGCCCCTGCCCCTTCATTTCCGCTATCATGCTGCTGCCTGCCTTGCCCGGCTAGACGCCCGGCCTCCCCGAACTGGTCGCATCCTCGACGCAGGACCTCGATAGCCAACTCGACCATTATCCCTGCCGCGTTCCCGGCCGCTCGTCTCAGCTCTGGCGATCCTTCACTGTGGTTCACCCGCCTGACTGGCCTCGCACGCCCAAAGCCCAGTGAGCGTTCCCAGTGCTCGCGCTGAGCAAGCCGCCCGGCTGACGTCTCCTGCCGCCTGCCCTTGTAACGGGCTTGAGGCTAGTTTCCTGCATGGCTGCCCAGGAGTCAGCGTCTTGGGCAATCTCCTTCGCAATTCGACACCCCTAACCCCTCACTCGGCGCCATCGCCTACGCCGACACCCTGCGATTGGACGACTCGGTTCCTTACTTCGCTTTTCGCCGCCGCTCTTCTACGCCTTGGCTTTTCGTGCGACACAGGGTGCAAGACACCCTGGCAGGACTTGGCCGGCCGTCCCCGCTTCGTGTGGAACAACACCTCGAATACGATCGATGGCTTCGTCACGGAAGGACGGCGCATCATGGCGCATTTTGCTTCTTGACCCCAACCTGTGAGGCCTCCAGGCCTTTTACTGGGGCGCCACCGGGTCAGACCAACGGGATGGACCCCCTGCGATCAAGTTTCGCTTGGAGGTCTGACTGGTTCATTTCAGTCCCTCCTCGGACGAAGGGAACGCAGTTGGTGGGCAATGACTCGGTTCTTGGAAAGCGGCGAGTCCGAGAGTCGTACGATGTCAACCGATGCGATAGGAGGACGGCCGAGGACGCGATGCCTTACGACGATCCGCTGCAGGATCACCATCAAGGGAGGCGATGCAATTATCAGGCGGGTCGATCGTCGTGGGGCCTGGGGCGAATTCGTTCGTGCTGAGCATTTATCTGATGTTGCCTACCAGCAAGTTACGACGTTTGCTGACGTGATTCGGGAAAGGAATTCTTCGGGATCATCAGCGAAGCTGGGGATTATCTATAAAGCCGGGGACGTCCTCCTGGACCCCTCTCTGACTTCCTGACTTCCTCGCCGTACTCTCACCTCACTCGCCAGAAATCTATTGAGCCGGACTGGCATATTCAAACTTCGCGGCCATGCAAGTCAGTCTTGATCGCATAGAATTTTACGAGCCCGACCTCAAAGCGCCGAACCGGCCGAGACTATCAACTTTGGCCATTCCTAGAAACGAGGTTCTCTACGCACCCAATAAGCGTGCCGAGCAGCCGAGGCTGTGCGGCGAAGAGCCGGCCTGGGAAAGTGCCATTGTAATATCAGACAACGACGGCAGCGACGGCGAGAGCAACAGCGATGGAGACGCCCGAAGCAGCACTTCTGGGCCTGGGCCCGAGAAGCAGGCGTCGCTTCCTGATGGATGCGTGAGCCCGCGAACGGTCTCAAAATTCCCCGTCGGCCCGATCTTCGACCGAGTTGACCATCACCTTGTCGACGCCAATTTGCAACCTCCCGCAAAGCCAAGAGCCGATGCAGCGTCGTCATGCGATCGAGGCTTCCCTCTAATGCAATGCACTTTACAAGCCCCGTCGACTTCCCCTCAGCAAACCTTCCTCCTCGCTCCCGGTGCCTCTGCATTCAAAGACGACACTAACATGCAACGGACCCAAAGCCCCTCGATGCCGATCTCAGGCACTGCTTACAACACGCTCCACCTCTTGTCGCGACACGCAGTCTACCACATTCTTCCGGCAACACGTCTCGGGGCAGCTCAGTCGAGCCAGATGTCGAAGCTCAGGAACGGTGGCTTCTGCCTTCGCCCTCGGACACACAGGTTTTGGACCAGATCATCGATGGGACCGCTGACGAGGGAGGTCAGTGTCCTACGACAGCAGTCGACACAAATGAAGGCCCGCCAGCTTTAGCCTCGCCTCTGCCTGTCTCCTCCCTTTTGTCCCAGTTATCCCCATTGATGTGCGTGGGGTTGCAGTTGGTCCAACCCAACTCGCAGGACACCAGACGCGCTCAAGGAGATACCAACTCCCCCGGCACGACTGGCAACACTTTCTACGACTTAGAAGACTCTGTGACATCCACCGGGCCATCGCCATGTGGCACGTCACCTGTATCCACGCCCACCACCATCCCGCGGCTGCAGGCGCGAACGAACGATCCCATTTCGCCGCTCAGACTCAGACGAACCCGACGTGCACGCCCTACCCATAGCACCCCTCTGCGACACAGCGCACGTCTGCGCGCTATATCCCGCAACGCACTAGGTGCCCGTTTCCAACATGAAGCAAACCATGATTCCGACTCCAATGACGGTTCATCGTCTGAAGACGGAAGCGACAACGACGCAAGCTATACAACAAGGTCGATCAACAGCATAGAAGAAAGGAGCAGCAACAGCCTAGACGAAGATGATATGCCGGCACCGAAACGTCGCAAGTCATCTTCTCCACAGGTCGCTGCGGCTCAACGTCGAACCTTGCGACAATCTTCGAGGCTGTCAGCGACCGGTGCCAACACTTGTACCACGGAAAATGCCCGAACTCGTGGTATTGGTACCCCATCATCATCCTCTCACCAGTCGTCCGACCGAGACTCTGTCACGGACCGGTCTATCGCCCGGTTTGAGGAGTGGCCATTGCAGGACGTCGCTCTGAAGCGCGTGACAGTGAACGGCGTGGCAACATTCCGGCTCCAGTTCTCATGGGACCGGCGTGCAGACCATCCCCGGGATCACCGCACTGCAGAGACACGAGACCCTTCGTGTTCAGCTAGGAAACGACACAAGAAGAAGCATGCCTCGAGTTCGGGCAGACCATTCACGAAGGATGAAGACTATTGTCTGATGAGGCTTAAGGAGGAGGATGAACGGTTGTCTTGGACAAAGATTCATGAACTGTTCACAAAGTCCTACCCCGGCCGCACGAAGGGGTCCCTCCAGGTGCACTACTGTACCAAACTTAAAGGAAAGTCTGATAGCCTGATAATGTTGAATTGATGTGATTGCACGGTATATTACCTACATATGTATGCCTTCCCCTAGGTGATTGTATCCGACGGCTAGACATCTGACGGGGCTGCCAACATCACATAAAAGTAACTATGTCAAAGACCAAGGACGACGCACCTCTGGTCGTTCACTTGTCTTTCGATGGACTACTGCTACTAGATGATGTCCCAACTACACAGCTACCTACATATGCCGTTTAATCCATTTCGTGCTTGATGCTGGGTTCGTTTACAGTTGGACCTGTGACGTCCTCACACATGACTTTCGTTGCCCTTACTACCGCGTTTAAGTACCTAAACAAGGCCTCGTGTCTTTGGGTCAGGCTTGAGGCCTTATTTTAGGATACGGACGAAGGCGATGATGATCAATGTGCTTTTTTTAGACGGCGGGCCGGGCGGCTCCTGATGCAGCCAGCTTTCATTTGACGTTTTTTCGTTGCCAGCTTCACCGAGGGATGAGTCGAGTGCTGCATGCCAATACAACCAAGACACCATATGACCACCCATCAAGTTGATCGACAGAATAAGAAAATTAGGAGGAACATGGTCTCTTTGCTGACGCAATGCGAAGAGAACAGTAATCTAGGGGCTGTTGAGCTTACTCTGTACGTCTCCTTCACCAGAGATGGAGGCCTCGTTTCGTACGAGTCGGCTAACCTGAGCTGGAGTCAGGATATCGAGGCCAAGGTAAGCTCGCCCGTCTGTCCTCCATCCGTTTCTGCAACAACTTCTGATGGCTGGTGGTGGGAAGCGCAATGAGCCGCCTCTACATCTTGTGGATCTTTTATCTCTCAAGCTTTTAGCCCGGTGAATCTTGTTGATTGGCCTTTCTCCTGATCGCATCCAGTGAAGAGGAATGTCCAACTTTGAGGCTTAATCATATAACTATTAAATGTGCAATAATTACATATCTTGCCCAATATCTTACCCTAGAACATCACATCCTGGTATCAAGGCTATCTCAAGGTAGCATATCCTAAGCTATGCTTCATCCCAGATTATCCTCCATCCCAGGCTATGTTCTATCCCGGGCTATGCTCCATCCCAGGCTATTCCATCCTAGATTATCCTCTATCCGGGGCCATGCTCCATCCTAGGTGCTTGGGGCCCTGGCGTTCCAATGCCCTCGCTCAGTGACAATGTGATTGGATGCTCTGGGCTCAACCAATCACCAAACATTGTGTCACGGGAAATACCACGCGTCTCGATGTCTTGCGCACTATTCTACTGACTTTGTCGAGCATCGTATCGTGGGCATCCAGACCTTTGTGCATGGCTGCCAGCTCGGCCGTAAACGGGTTCTGCTTGTCTCGTGGCTCTAGCCTGGCTTTTTCCGTGAAGAAGCCCTCGGGTGCCCAGATGGCCCACGGGGCCCTCGTCGTTACGCCGATACCGAACGTGTCGCTTCTCGTCGATGTGCTTGTGGTAATCACTGTAAGGTTTTTCGGTGCACCTTCAGCAAGGGCCATAGGTACGTCCTTTTCCTGGAGTCGGGCGATCCTCTTCTCCCACGGACTGCGTGCGAACGGCTTGATGGTCTCCATGTTCTCGACGGGTACATACTCCCTCGTGTACAGTTGCTGTTTGTTGCACTGGGGACGTGAACCGCCTCGTGTTGTGTGTCACGAGGCTAGCCAGCGGATGGTTACTCGGCAGAGTGTGCATGCCTATCCAGCCTTCTATTTCCTATAGTCCCCTATCCTCCCTCATCCCGCAAGATAAGTTACATACAAAGTCGCCCTAAGTATATCAGGGTCCCATATTCAGAAAGCAACCAACTTTCTAACAGGCTTCCGGTCCGTCAGCTCGCCACCGCCCGGTCCCTAGCCACGTAAATAAAAGGTTTGCACCTTAAGCAGACCGTAAGGGCGTTTCCCTCTTTAAGTCCACCGACATGCGCGTCCGTCCTCTCCGGCCAAAAATACCCCTTCACAAGGCCTGCCACGTCAATCCCTCGTGGCGGCGACACCACGCCTAAGTCCAGGCCACGCGGCGCCATCCCGGCGCGAGCGGTGCTACCTAGGAGTCCCCCCGTTACGGCACCTCGAGTGCGAGTCGAGTAAATGCCGTAGATCCCTCGGTCGTCCTAGAGGCGATTTCTTCGACGTTTTCCTTCCCTCAGCGGCTCGAGTGCGAATCGAGACCACTTCTTCTTCATGACCCTTGCAGATCGAGTACATTCGCCACGGCCCACTAGTTATCCGTGGTGGCAAGCCCCGGCCTGGCTTCCCGTTGCTTGTCCTCGTCTCCGATTATGTTGCCAGCTCGAGAGCTGGTGTTTGACAAGCCGACCATGTCTTGGCCCAGCGCAACCAACTGCCACCACGCCGGCATAGCAATCCATTGACACAGCTGTGACTAACCTGCCCTTATCCACTATATGTTCCTGCCGAAGCGGTGCGCTGTCGCCGTCTGCTAGCCTCGCAGGTTTCGACCGCGTCCCGGCTAGCCAGCCGTAGCCACTCTGGCCTTAAGGACTCTGTTCCTCGGGATATTAACAGCTTCCATCACTCCACCTCTTCCACATAGGTATTCGTTCGGGTCCTCGCGGCTACTCAGCGCTCTTCACCGCCCCAGAACCCTGAAGGGCCAAGGGTGTCCTGTCATCGCCCTGAGAACCAGGGTTTCGTCGGATGGTTTTCGTACCCAGTATCCCTCTTCGTAGGACAGGGGCTGTCGTCTCGAGCTTGGAATTGTCGTCGATTCGTCGTCGTCTTTTCGATTTGGCTGGCGGTTGTTGCGTTGGCGCGTGTGAAAAGGATTTGTGCAAAGCCAAAAACCCCTCACTTCCAGACTACTACACTTTCGTGCGATTGCGTCTCTGCATTGGCTCTACTCAATTCAAAACTATCGAATAGGTTCCCAGGCGATACTACGTGGAGGTTGCAGAGTCCGACTTCGTCCCCCAGGTTTGAGAGGACATCGAGCCAATCATATCGCGCTGAGACAGGTCCCTACTGAACCTGTCTCGACCGGGCTTAATACAGAAGCACGGGCCATCACTCCCATTGAGGATTTGTAGCTTGTGCCGGCTTATTAAGATGCTAGGGGTCGCGCTTGGTCGCCAGCTGGCAATAGCGAGGCAGAAGGCAGTACGTACCTAGCCATTAACCGAGCGGCTTTGGGCCAATGAGAAATGCTGAAAGCACGGCACCCGTGGTAAATTGGTACGGCGGTACTACAGGACTTAAATCGGGCTCACTACAAACGCAAAGTCACATGCCGTACTAGATCCGCAATGGGCTCTAGGTGGGCGCTAACAGCTCTGCCATCGATGTGCTGCGACGCGCCGTGGTAGATCAACGTCGGCCAAAGATCATCGAAGAGAACCCCATTAGGACCGGCCTTGATGCTTTTCGCGCTTCATTCAAGGCTGTCTGTACAAGCCAGGGCATACCACATTTTCTGAACTCGCTGGGCAAGCTTAACGGCGATAGTAAATCAACCCACCCTCCTGGCCCTGCACTACTGACCTTGCAGAACTCCAAAACTTAGCTCTCGATCTCCTCCTGGCGCTTCAGGGTTGCCAGGCATCTCGTCTGCTTCACTCCGGCGGGAGAGGGAAAACCCTTTTCAGCGACTTGTCAACACTTAGCTCTACCGTCAACTCCGACAACTTCAATCTCGACCGATTCAAACCACTTTTCGACGCATCCCTAGCGGAGGTCCTTGATGATGCGCTGATTTGGGCCCGGTCCATGTCGGCTGCTTCGTGCACCTTAACACCTTCCACATTCGGCACAGGGAACTCGGCAACGACGAATCGGGGGGCCCGTCGCAGATGGTGTACTTCGTCATTGGCGACCTGGCCACCGTCGGCTGGCATTCAGAACTTGCGCAGGTGAGCCCGGCTGTCAGGCAAGTCGGCGAACAAACAGGGCAACACGACCACCGGGCCGGGGTTAAGGACGAGGTCGACCTGATACTCAGCAGCAGCTCGAGTTCGAGGGCATCAATGCAACACAGGCGCAGGTGGACGCCAATCGAGCCAAGCAACACCAACGAAGCATCGGCCTCGCCAGCAACAAAGCAACGACTATAATAACGACGACGGCCTCGACGGGGACGATTTCGAGAACATGGTCGGTCGTCTCGCCCTCCAAAACCGCTCGACGCCATGTTGACCAGGGGAAACTCGAGACCGCAGCTGTCACGCTGCCGCAATCAAGCTTCAAGGATCATGTAGTTCGGAAAGTCCTTGTTACAGTAGGGGCTGCTCGAGCAGTTCGGAGAGTACCTTGTTGGGGGCTGCCCGAACAAATGCGGGCAGGAGTTTCTAGTGGGGTTGGTTTGATAGTTCGTGACGATTGAAGAGCAGATCAACGGGCATACAACCAATATCTCGGTCAAAGACGTCTTCAATTCAGGCGAAACAAACTCGGTAGCGACATGACGGCTTCAAATATCCGCCATGAATGCGATCCGCGCGTATGAATCCCAGTCGTGAACCTACGCATAATGCAACCAAGAACCCTCCCTTCTCAGGCCCCTCTTCTCCTCCCTGGTCTTGTCCACCCATGCTTCCACGCCCGCCACAGCGTTGCCTGGACACAGCCTGTGTTCCAATAGGAGAGATAGCACCTCGGCATGGCTGAACTCCGATTCTGGGACCTGATCGGCAAACTTGTCGGCAAGCCGCCCGATGGTTGTGATGTCGTCGGAGCCTTTGAAGATGAGGCGGAAGAGCTGCCCGATGAGCTCTCGGTCCGCAAGTCGGAACTTGACCTTGAAGTCCACGCGGCCAGGACGGATCAGTGCGTCGTCAAGGCGCTCGAGATAATTTGTAGTCATAATGAGGAGTCGGCCCTCTTGAGACCCCACCCCATCGAGTGCGTTGAGAATCCAGAGAGTGTCACTTTCTTGCCCTGGTTCTCTGAGCCGCTGGAAACAGACTCGGAATCCCCTTCCTTGATATGTGCCCGGTCCGAAGTCGCTGCGTCGATGTCTTCCAGGAGGATGACACAGTGCTGCGGCAGTTTTGCTAGTAGGCTGCTCAGTGCGGCGTCGTCGACGTTGACAAGGCTAAGAACATAAATGTCCAGTTCGAAATGTCCAGCAATGGAAAAGCTGAAACTGGACTTCCCGGTGCCGGGTGGCCCATGTAGCAAGTATCCTCGTCGGTATGGGAGGCCTCGGTCGGTGTACCATGCTCGCGTGCATGGGTCAAGAAACCACCCAATGTCGCTCAAGAGGTCTTCTTTCACCTTGGCGTCATGGAGGACGGTCGATACGTCTCTGTTGCTTCTCGTCTTGGACTCCTCCCACCTTCCGCCTGTTGCCTCAAAGATGAGAGTTTTCCCACGGAGACCCTCAAGGTACTTTTCGCGGCTTTCCTCCATTAGAGCCTCCAGGATACCCTTCGACCATCCGAAGCACCGGAGTGAGACTTCTTCCGTTTCTCGGGCGAAAATGTCGTTGTTGCTCTTCTCAACGCGTCTGAAGGCGATCCAATGGCCCTTGTAGAGGAACCAGAACTCACCATTCCACGGTGCATACTGAAGAGGCTTCTTGCTCGGACCACGGGAAGTGGAGGCGCACGCCTTCTTCATGTCAACGGTGACAAGGGAAGAGTTGACCTCTCTGAAAAAAGGTTGGGCGGAGAGCCAGGCAAGGAGCATGCTGTGGGACTCGTCCCTGCAGGACAGATGGAGTGTTGAGGCTAGAGAGTGTGAGTAAGGTATCTCGGCCGTGTTGCTTTTGGGTAGACAACTCACTGTAATAGCTCATCACCATCCTCTGGAGCCACTGATAAACATGCTCATACATAAACAGCAGCAAACCAAGAAGGCAAAGAAGTGGAATGATAGCATCTAAGTTAATGCCAGTGTAGTGTTGAATGATCGGGGAGACACGAGTGAACCCAGGAAGGAAGATGTCCAGGATGGAGACATGTCCGTCCGAGACGGATGAACGAGAGGGACTGGTATTGTCTGACGCCATGGCTGTGATAGAGGTAACAAGTGGAAACGACATCAGGAAGACGGGGACGAGAGCTATCGTCCTTCGGATACCCAATCTTTATATCGAAACAAATAAGGAATTCATCCGCATCCGCCCTACCTCAAGCCGCCCTTGCACTTCAAGTGCAACTCTATTCCCCGCGGAGACCACCGTGCGACCCGAGAATGCGAGACGCTGCATCCTTAGCCAACAATTTCAATATCCCGGAGACTCATGTACCCATGTTCAATCCCAGCTCCAGTCCATGGTGTTGTATCCTTCAATGCAATCGACGAGACAAAGTCCTCGGGCCCTAAGCTTGAGGCTATTTTCACCCAGAACATGGCTTGGGTGGAATTGAATCCTCATCCCCGGGGCCAATGATACCGTACACCGTACTGTCCACCTAGCATCATCACTCAAGCTATTGCCCTGACATCCCTCAATATGCAAAGTATTGCCAAGAGAAGACCAGCGACATTAAAAGCCGCGCTAGAACGATTGGCAGGAGTCGTCACAGGTACTGAGAGTGGGTATTTGCGGGGTTGGGCTGTGGGTGCTCAAAATCGAGCACCTTCCGAGGTGCATGAAAATGGGCACACTTTGCTCGGGCATGTCGCAAGGGTGCCTAAAATTGGGCACTAGCTGAGTGGGCACCACACACCAAAGGTCAGTCTCACTCCTGTGGTTAGCTCAGGACAGTATCATGACGTAGCGGCGATTATATGATATGATTTTTGAGGGAGTCATGAATTTGCTCCTAGTTCTCGGTCGCCCGAACAGCGAAGATCCCAGTCATAGTGCAATGTGTGGTGAGCAGTGCCCCATTCAGTCCAATCCGTCACGTCTCCTCCTCAGTCCGAACCAACCCAACGGCTGTGTGAGGACACTTCTCAGGGTCTCCGTCGCGTGCTTACATCTCGTGCAGATGAAGCCTTCCGGGGTGATGCCATTCTCACAGTAGGGACACTCGGGCATTATGGCTTCACGACTGCGATCTGTCAGCAGATGCTCTGGAAACTTTGAGAGTCTGCTCAAAACATTAAAGTGAGTTCATACCAGTTTGAAGTGGTGTTGGCAAAAGCGCTGGAGCGAGGTGTCTGACGCCTGTGCTGCCTGGTGAACATCGAAGGGTTCATGTGACGACCCTGTCGTTTATTTTTTTGGCAGTGGCGAACCCACGCCTCTTAAAGAAGTAAGTCATGTTCATGCATTAAGTCGGGGCGGGGCAGCGATAAGATAAGCCGTTTCTGCCCAACCCCTCGCGGCCTCGTCATCTTTGGTGGGAGGCGTGCAAATTTTGCTCCTCGAACCTCCCATGAGTTGAAGCCGCGCTTGCGATGGATTCCACCGAGAACTTCAGGCGGCATGGGTTTTTCTATTTGGAGGATGAAGCCATCGGACAGAAAGTCGCCGAAGTGGACAGCCAGGGCTTGTCTACCAATGTGGCAAGTTGGGATTACTTCAAATCCCTCGTGATTGGAAACGAAGTAAGTCAGGGCAAAAGGCAAAACTACCTTTCATACCTAGCTGACAGAGTCGAGAACTCTAGGAAAATCCTCGAGCAGTTCCTCGATCAAGATAATCCGCAGCGCTGCCATACGTTTGGCCCAGAGCCGGGCCAGATATTTTGCTTTTGGCCACAACCACATCTGCTTCACCGTTTGGTGGTTTCCATGTGGAGCGTTGGCTCAGAAATAGAATTTTATGATGGCTCCCATGTGGGCGACATAGCGGTGGTCTTTTCTTCTAATGGTTTGTTCGAAGCCTCGCCCCATTCCATTAAGAAGGCAGGGTACAAGCCCGTGTCGATCCGGATGGAGAAGGGAGGCATGTAAGTCTGCCACGAACGAGTGACCCCTTACTTGGGCCAACCCGGTTAACGTTGCGTAGGGTTATATTAGATATTCGAATGCTGTTTGAACGGAAGGACGGATTTACTATTGCGTATGGTATGGATATCGCCACAGAAATCATGCCCAAGCAACGGTAGCCAAACTTCAACAACCTCTGCCGAAACTGGCCGACCTACATTGCGAAAGAGGCGCAAAGCATGCGGCATCATCGCTCAGTCTAATACCACCGACCAAGTCCTGTCCAGCCCTCCTTCATAGCCCGGCAAAGAACCTTCGTTATGGGTAGGTTGTAGACTCCAAAGTGGATCAGGAAACTGCAGCTGGGATTGCCAATCAGAATCGAGCGAGGAGAAGAGCGGAGGGAAGTTGAAAGGTCGGAAGGTGGAAGATGCTGCACTCTCCCTGTCGACGATATCAGACGGCTGAGTGGCGGGCCAATTTGCGACCTGATGAGCGTTGAGCTCGTTTGATGCAACATAGTCGGATGGGGCCGGGCCATTGTACGCCAAAGCCCCTGAGGTGGCATGCGAGCGTCGCGTTTCGTGAAGCGCATCTACTGGAGGCAGCTTGGGAGACAACATAACGGAGGCGTCATCTGTGCTACGTGGTTGCAGGGTCTTGGATCTCTTTGTTTGATCGGAGTGCGGATGCAGCTTGTCGAATTTTCGCTTCTTCGTCAACTCGCGCCTGGCTTGGTCGCGCAACGCATCAACGCGGGTTTTGGTGTAGCTTGTTTGGTTTACCGGCCCATCATTCGCGCACTTGTGACCGATATATTTGTGTGCTTGGGTGTAAGTGGTGGAGCAGAATGGACAAAATTCGTTGCACCTGACGTCTGCGAGAAACCTCGTTAGCCGCTCGTCAGATTCAAGTCGCCACCAGTGTCATACGTCTAGCATAGTGCCGTGCAAGATCCTGCTGCCTTGTAAATGTGTTCGAATGACCCTGACAATCGTCATGGGGGCATTTGATGGTCGACTTCGGTCGGGATTGGGGGTCCGCGGCGGCCTCGGTCGGTCCAGTAGTCAACCCCAGTCCGTCTTGTGCCAATGGTGCTGGAATCACAACTAAGCTCCGAGTTCTAGCCTCGGGGTTCCCACGTCGTTTACTTTCAACTCGTTTAGAAATACTGGTGACCTCAGGCACTGGGGGAGCTGGGTCCCGATGCGCAAGGAGTTGATGCAACTTCGCGAGAAGCGCCGTGATTTCGGTCTGCGTGATGGTCAGAAAATGCCGCAGCAAACGTGTATAACTTTCGTACCTGAAAATGCCACACATGGTCGCGAAGTTCTACGGGAGTGGAAAATTGATTCGAACAAACGAAGCATTGGCTAGAGTAGGACTCCATGATGACGGTGCAGTGGGCCAGAACTCAAATAATTCGTCGGAGCGACCTGGTGAACTATGTACGATTTCCCCGCGCCTCAGTTTCATCCCCTCGATCGGATACAATGGTGCTTACTTGGGTAGTTTAATAGCATTTATCGGGGTCTCTTAATGAACGGGAATCTGGCCTGAACTGACCCGCTACTTCCCCCGCTTTGGTGGAACCAAGCAACTTGGGGCGGTCTGCATTCTCAAAGTGGGAGTTGTTATCCAAGGTATGCGCGTCTCGACGCGTCGAGTCTCCGCGCGACCGTTGATCGGCGTGGAGATGCCTGGGCTCATCCAATTGAGAGTATGCAACAACATCAACACCGTGCGATATGATGACGATTGACCTCGGCATCGTTCATGCAGATGAAGAGCCCTCAACGTTACTACTAGTATCCTATTTGTCATGTGGTGTTTAACCCTGCCGAGTGTTCGATGGGATGAATGGTACTTGTTGATGTACGAAAATTGCACACATGAGGTAGGCTTGGCATCACATCTCGATGGAGCGAGTTGCAAAGATATTGCCGGCGATCCTATCGTGATGACAACCCACCAAGCTAGGAGCTAGGGGTTTACGGAATTGAAGCGCCAATGTCAGTACAGACCCAGTCCTTAACGAGAGGACGGGTATACTGCGTCTCAGACCAGCCAACAGCCCAGGGGCACACGATATCAGCCATATCCAGGAGCAGTCCATCCTCCCAATTGTCCAGCCGTATCGGCGTGAAGCAGAAACCAAGTCGCCAGAGAAAGTCCGCTTGAGATTGCATGGCGTTGATATCCACGATTGGATTTTTGGGAATAAATTCGTAAACGAGAGCGTAATAATCTTCCGTTGGTAGAATCTCGCGCATTGTCCGATCCAGCCTAACGCGACGAGGCCGAAGCCTGTGTTGGAGGGCGCACAACTCTGCGCCAGGAACCTTCATCCATCCTAAACATTTCCGAAGGCGCGGCACAGAGGTATGTGGAATGGCATTAGGCAAGTTTTTGAATCTTTGCTCACGAAAGCCCTCGTGCGAGAACGCATGCAGGTTGCGAACAGCGTCCATTCGGGTGTTTGGTTGAGGGTGAAGATAGATCGGCTCAGTTGAGGACTCAATAGCGGATTGTACCATTTGAAGTAGCGCGACGTTTTGGCATTCCCTTTGAAAGGCCCAGTAACGTCTCCCAGGGGGGGGTCTATTATCCCAGAACGACAGAGTAGTTAGCATGGTGAAAAGTGTGGGAGTCGCGATACTCACTACTTTGAGTGCATACATATCTCCGCATATTGTGACATTCCATGCTATTCCATCTACACCATGGCCGAGCTGGTCTCTCCAAAGGATGTTCGGGAGACGCGGGTATGACCTCAAGAGTGGCTGGCAGAAGCTAGCCCAAGCGCGATCGGGGTGTCCGGCTAGCGGTCGAGGGTCGAGGAAAGTCTGCTGCTTTTCAGCCTCGCAGCGTTTGATGAATGAACTCGAAACATCCGTAGGACGTGGAGGGCGCCAACACCGGCGGCTTGCTGGTCCTGCTCCAGTAGACATGTGCTTCTGTGTTGGTGTTGTGAGTCGGGAGGTCGCAAAGGGAATACTTTGGAGAGATTGGCCAGGTAAATGCTGGACCCATATGAGTCAGCAGGTGTATTCGAGCGCACTAATGCGGGCACCTGTACGCAGGTGTCGACGCGTGAAACTGAGCACCGTAGGTGGCACCTGAGGTGTGCATCAGCGCAGGTGCCGACGCTTGAAAATGAGCACCAGAGGACGCCTGAAGCAGCGCACTGAAGGGCACCAGGTGCCGGCGCTTGAAAATGAGCACTTGCTAGTGCCTCACATCGTGCACTTCCAACAAGGGGCAACCTGTGGTCTGCACTGTCAACAAAGTCGACAAATGGGACAGCTCATAAAGTTGAGCTGCCCGGAGCCAGATGGCCTCGGCCAAATGCAATAGCTCTCGTCACAAGCTCTACATGTCAACATGGTACAAACCGTCTTGGATATCCTCCAAACACCGAATCCGGTGCCCCTCTGCTTTACAGGCCCAGGCTCAAACACTGAAAACGAGCAATGGGCTCTGGTATCCACTTGGCGACCATGGACGGAATTCAACTTCCTGGAACTCTCATCGATATACCAGCATTTTCTTCGCTCTACATGGGGTGGTGCGCCTGATCCACAGCCAGACTCCACCTTCGATCAAGAAGTCTGGGAAGAGCAGAGTCTCGACTTCTTCCTCCACAGGTTCATGTTCCCTGTCGTCAACTGGGCGCTTCGATGTGCTAGCGCATCTTACGGATGGGGCGACGAAGTCTTTTATCTGGGCCCAGGGCGCTGGACGGGCATGGCCGATTGGAACCTCGTTTCTCGGCATCGAATGGTTGACGATTCCTACTTGAATCTTCTTCCTGGGGATACGAAACTATCGACGAAATGGCAACCAAATATGGCGCAATCATCGAACCAGCGGATGAGGCATCAATGGGCCCTACCTGTTTCCCAGGTCCAGGAGTATTCAGCTGAGGTAGGGTGTCGCTATGGGTTCATAATCACAGATGCTCATCTCTTGGTTTTGAGAATGTCTGTGGAGCCTATTGCTCCCGGTAGAGCCGCATCACGACCCCGCCGCACACCTTCCCAGCCACCCCATCAGAGAATTGCATCTGGCAACACAGATATATCGACCTCCCTCAGTGCAATGTCCCTGGACACTGGAGGCGTTTCATTTGCGGATGACCCAATTCACCGAGAATATTCACCACCAGAGTTCGCTGTGGTTCCCTGGACTGCCCATGGTAGACGACGTCTCACTGTCAAAATGGCCTTGACCTGCCTTAGTCTGATGGCAGCAGGGAGCGATTCCGAAATAGACGTTTCTTACCCCCCTATCGACAGCTGGATGCAACTAGACAAGAGAAATTTCCGACACATTACGTCAGGAGTTGTTGCAAAGGAGTTACCCCAGGGCGCCGTCATTGCTCCAGAGACTGGGGGGAGTCCCAGCGCCGGGGGGACTTGGGATGAGGCAGCGCCACCAAACACCTTTGACGAGGAAGTAGGGGGGTCTGGTGAGGATGAGGGGGATGGCGAAGAAGGGGAAGGAGAACAAGAGGAAAGAGCAGAGGGCCAGGGGGAAGGGCAAGAGGAAGAAGGGGAGGGGGAGGAAGAAGAGGAAGGAGAAGCGTCCCAGAGCCTCTCTTCCATGGGTCAAGGGCACGTGAATGCCGCAAGTTCGACAGGGAGGCCAACATGGTATCGAGTAGATGTCAAGAAGAAACATGGGCAGTACGTCTTCACCACTTTGCAAGGCAAGAAGAAAAGAACAAAAAAATCGGAATGGACGAAGGTTCAGGGGGGCTGGACCCATCAGGGGAGGAAGAACACATACTTCACGGAGAACTTACCATAGATGCAAGACCAATTGATACGTGCAGTTCTGCTCTCACTCAAGTCACACTCCTCGCTGAGCTCTTTCGGGAATTGCATCTCCCGCATCATGTTCACCAACGGCAGCCGCCACGTCGGCACGGCTACCCGCACTCTATCCACTAACCCAACCCATGTCCGCCATATAATATTCGATCGCGGTGCGCTGTGTCGTCGAGATCGGTCCGGCCGCTTATCTTGTGCACGAAGCTTAACAGGTCTGCTGACACCGGGGTCGATCCGTCGGCCTTGAAAGCTTCCATTACTCTCGGCAAAGCACGTAGGCTTATTCCGAGCCCTCGCCAGGAGACGCGTCGATGCCTCATGATGCTCGACTCGTCCATCCCCGACCTCAGAGCCGGATAGATCGGAGGGTGTCCTGTCTCTTCATCGACGTCAGCCAATGTCAAGTCGGATGGTTTTCTTGCGCCAGTATCCCTCGCGCAGCTTGTTGGCCTCGGAAAAGCGTGGGTGATGCGGTAGCCGTTGGTTGTTGGTGGTCCGTTTGTAGGTCCGAGGGCGCCAGTGAAAACCTTTCACAGCACCACACTACCGACTGCGCGCGACGAGCCGCATCACATCCGCCGTCCCTACTGACACAGGACACCACGAGAAGTTCTGCTGCTTCATCCTACTGCTCTTTCAAGCAGCATCCAGTGTGCTTACTGGAGGCGACTTCCAGTCGAGCGCTTGGTCAATCCTGTCATGTCGCGCTGAAAGAGGTTCATACTGAACCTGTCTCGGCTGGGCTTGGCACAACAACACGAGCCATCACTCTGTAGCTGGTGCTAGGCTTACTAAGATGCTGGGGATCACATTTAGTCGCCAGCTAGATAGCGAGGAAAAATGCGGTACGTCCTGTACCAGGCCACGAATTGAGCGGCTTTAAGCCAATAGAAGGGCTGGAAGCGAAGCACCCATATCAAAATGGCGGGGCACTATAGGAGAACTAGTGTCGGGTCCACCCACATGTATGGAGTCACGTGTCTCTCTGAGATTCACTGGGGCGCTAAGACCAGCCTTCGTTGCGCGATCTGTCTCCATATGATGACGTCAAGCTCTCCTGCAGTTTCGTCTTCCCTGCAGCTATCTAGGTCATGATCAATCAGCAGAGACCCATCCGCTCCACGACTGATGATAAAAAGCTCTTGCATTCGACAGCATGGAGACCACTGCGAATGATTGCGACTGGCAAGTGTCGCGACTCGAAGCAGACCCAACAGGACCCGTACGGATTCTTGTCCAAACGAAGACACATGTCCTCCCAGGCGACATCTATCATCAAAAATGCCTCTCTCTACTATCTTATCTGTCAGCATCACTGGAACCGGGACTTCGATCCTGAACGAGACCGCTGGAGCGCATATGGCGCCCGCTTTGGGTACCCGAACCGTCGCTGTTACATCCTTCTCGACTACGGTCAATCCGCAGACAATGAAGTACCGGTCTTATGGTATGAATGGATGGGAAAATCGTTGTGAGTGTTCTTTCTGTTTCAATATCGATTGCAATATTCAACTTTACTGAGGCATCTCGAGCAGTAATATTCTTGCGCAAGATTTACCTCCCGAAATACAGGTCAAATTGAAGGAGTATCCGTTTATGCGCCCATCTATACAAGACATGCCAAAAAGGCCAACGCCTGATGCCATTGAGAGACGCCAAATCATTCGAACCAAACTCCGTTCCGAGATAAGTCTCTCAGACAGTAACTTTCAGTTCATACGAGAACATCAAGGGCATGCAGAATGGCTTCAAACTCATGTAGAATCCCGGTTTTGGGCTAAGTTCGAGTCACTTGTTAATTTGCGAGAGAAAAATGATTAGTTTGGAGAGGTGGTTCTGGCTTGACGTGAGATCGCTTGACGCAATCGAAACGCTAACCGCTAAAACTGCGTTGCTGGTAATGTAGTTCAGTGAATGGCTGGGCGAGATCAATTATAGAGAGAAAGTAATAATTTGTTAATCATCAAGCCTTCCCTTTGAGCTATGTACAGTAATGCACCTGGAGGCACCCCGCCAAAGACAAGCGTCCATCCTTTTGAGCCTCGTCAGACAACAGTCTTCGTCCCACGTTAAAGTCCCGCCTGAGCTAGAGGCGTGCCTCCTCCCGTGTCTTTTCCTAGCATGAAGCAAATCGTCTCGTGGCTCTGCAATACTGTGATCCTAGAATTGGAGCTGAAAAGTAGTCACGCCATTCACTGAAACAATCTTAGGGCCACGTCCCGCAATGGGCACTCCTCAAACCTGGCGATAGACCGTTCCGCAACTGAGTCTCGATCGGAAGAGTCCGACAGATTACTGCATGGTTGTTTGCCCTTTCCTTATATGAAGCAGTAACGGGGTCTTTAAATAGTGGTCTATCACGTTTCCGTCATCGTTGATGATGGCGAGTGAGGCGTAAAGAGAGTCGCAATGTAGAACAGATCGCCCGATATGCGGGTCAAGCAGCCAGATAGGGAAGCTGGCCTCAGGCCCACGCAAGAGACAACGTCACGAGGAGAGACCAGGAGGTGCTCCAAGGCGTACCAGAAAAGCAAACATGACTATGGAGCGTGAACGGCTATGAGGTACGAGTAACAGCCTGCAACGCGCAGTCTCAATGGGAGATGTCAACTCAACGGAACGCTCAAGGTAGAGACGAGGACTCTCTGTCAAGTCTGGGCAGAGAGGGGGCGAGGGGCGAGTCGTAACTGACAGACAACTGCACGCCATAGAAGCCAACGAGTACGGTAGGCAGTATGAGAGGGCCAGGATGGAACGATGACGAGGATGAGTTGAGGTATGAGGTGTACCCCTTAAGTCGCGCAAGAAATGGCACATTTATGTAAGCGATGTTGGGGGCCATGTCTTGTCTGAGCCAACTCATGTTCACGTTTCTTCGTCGATGCAAATCCCATGGGGATGACAGAAATTGCTTTCGAGAGCCCTCGTCCGCCACAGCCATCCTCGTACACAGTCGCCATATCCTGCGTCTTATCCGCTCGAGCAATACCTATATACTTCTGTTGACCTGAAGAACGTTGTCGCAGTACAACCGTGCTGTTTAGGGTCACACACTGTCACTGGACTCCTCTTACACTATCAGAATCGCCAACGCTCGCGTGTTGGCCAAATTCAGCTTGAAAGACTACGTGGCGCATTGGAGGTTAGCAGTGCCCCCGTTATGCTGTTTCATTTCACTAGATCAGAGGAGAGATATCCGTACTTGCAACGTATAGAGTGGATGTGCGCTGAGGGCGAAGATAATGGCTCATTCGTTGTGCGATATCAGGTTTACTCCAATGATGGGTTTCGCACAGGCAGTGTAAGGTCCACTTCCGGGGACGTTCAAGTCCTCCTACCCGTATGGCACGTCCCTAGCGAAATTCCTGAAGCTCATGTTTTCGCTAGTTAAGTGCTGCAAGACGATCGACTTCGCTCTGAGGAACAAGTCAGGCGTCGAGTCCAAGATCGGAGAGGACCGCCGTCCATTATTTCTACGCTTCTTTAGCTTCAATCCCTGTCATTCAATGACCACAAGCAGCCTAGACCGTGCAGAAAGCTCGCGGCCGAACCCAGGTCTCAACATCGCGCCACGCACGCCCTCCGCTTCCTAGTTCTGGCTCCGTCGTAAACCATCGGTAGGTGAAATTTGCGTTTTGCTGAGAGCGGCAGCGAGTTGAGTACGACCCTCCCAGCCTCTATGGCGCTGCGTATATGTGGCCGGTATCGTCCTCCGCCAGCTCCTTCGTCCAAACAGTCCGCTTCCTGGCGTCTTGCCAGCAAAAGCAGAACATCCCATCTTGTTGTGTTTGTAGAGCCCAGTCCCTCCGATCAGTCTTGATCTTCTCCTTCTCAATGCGGAAGCAGATGTGCCCATCGTGCCAGTAGGTTTCCACCCACACCTGTTCGGCTTCATCTATTGGCGAAAGATCAAGGCGGGGCGAACTCTGGCTTGGCCTACCTGTCCCCCGAGGATGGCGATTCTTGGATGGGGGGCTTCGAGTGGTAAATTTCGAGTCAGGACTTAGTGGCTGCCTCGGCCGCTTTGGGCGGGCGGCGGTGAAGTTAGATGTGAAGCTAGATGCGAAGCTGGTTGTCGTATCGCCGAGCTCGGGCAGTGCAGAGCCCTGGCTATAGTCGTCTAAGTCTGCAAACCCAGGAGCAGGATCGTCGGGAGTGCGTGGGGGAGAGTAATCCGGGTAATCGACGAATTCGTCGTCACTCTCCTCCTTGTCTGGATCGAGCTGAGCTGCAGCTATAAGGTCATCTCGGGGAGCTGGAATCGCCTGCTGTGATGCTCTGTTATTTGCCGCCTGGATGAAGTTGTGACGATGCTGCTTCGCTAGATCCCTTGTGTTCCGAAACGCGGTGGTGCCTCTGACAAAACCGTCACGATTGCCCGTCATGGCCCAGGCGTCCACTTGGGCCATGCGATAACCGGGCGGCCCTCCCTCGGTGGTCGGCGCCGTGGAGTGATGCGTATACATCTTGAGGGTGCCGTCATGGTAGGTCGAGCTGAAGGTGTAGGCATGGCCGTCGTACTGTGGCTGCTCTCTGCCGTAGTTTTGCAGGCTATGCATAGCTCGCGAGCCGATTGCGCCATCGTAGCGAGCTTGTCGCGTTGCGACACCCGCGCTGCCGTCTGGCCCTTTGACCTCGACGAAGAAGTTTGGCGCCATGGGCTTGTCGTGCATGGATGATGGGATGATGTGACGCTCGAGCTCATTGCGGATAGGTCGGGATAGTTCCTCGGGAGAAGCTCCGTAGTAAATGTCTGGCTTGGCCGGGGCGGTCGTCCCATCGGTGAGAGGCTCGAGATTCCCGAATATTGTGTTTCTTCCGGACGGATGCCTGGATTGATTGGGACCAAGAATTGTCGGCAACACGTTTGCTAGCACATCGTCTTCGTCCTTAGCCCGGGCATTGGCCTCCTGGAAGCTTTCAAAGGCGCCCTCGGAAAACTGCGACGGCGAGAGCGACTGCCTGGGGGCTACTAGCGCCTTTCTGATTTCCTGTAGGTTCGGCTTCTCGGACGAATACGTTGCGTGAATACCATGGTCTGTTAGATGCTGCTCAAGTATGCTGACTTCTTCGACTTGGTTGTGACCGAGGTGGGCTGTGTCGAAGTTGGGTTGGTCAATCGGCTGCCGCCACTTCGGGAGGATTGTCTCGAACTCATGATGGCGGGGACAGGACAGTATGCCGGGGGAGGGGGATACTAGATTTATCGTCAGAAATTTTTCCCTGCTGCGCGTGTAGCACTACTCACGCCTGCTAGGTCAGACAAGTCCGGCCCGCCGTGTCTTGCGAATCGAGCCAGAGCTCTACGGTCGGCATCCGGGCTTGCGGTTTGTTGGGCCGCGGGAGAACGAGAGCGTAGAAGCCTTTTGCGCGGGCGCTTTGTGCGACGGTCGAGTTCTCTGATGGCTCTGCGGGTCAATTCGATCTTGGACAGCCGGTCCCAAAACTCGGGCGGATATTCCCAAGTCGCCCAGGTGTCGATATCGAGGTCAGTTGTCGCTTTGCTTCTCTTCGCTGGCGGTTGACGGGGGAGACTCTCAGGGGAGAGGTCGCCTGCTTGTTGTCTTGTGCGCTTCTGTGGCGCCATGAGCAAACGAGGGGTGCTTCGGGAGCATGGTACGAGTGGGATCAGAGCTGATTTATGCAGGTTCTCCGTCGATGGTCGCGTTTGAGCTTGCAGTCTCGAGGGAGGAGTAACGCCCCAGCCAACCATTAGCCGCCAGAAGCACGTAGAGGTGGGTTCAATATGGGCCCTGATGACCAATCATACGTCTGCGAGAGTAGGCAGATACGTATCCCGCTTCTGCTGTGTCTAGCGCGGGCCGTGCTGGCTCACAGTGGGTCACCCCGACGCCTCCGGCCCTGGGCCGTCGGACCTGTGTGGGATCCCCCTCTTCTCTGAGTACAAACGACTTAACAGAGCCGTGTCGAAGACTTGGTTCCCTCCGTTTCCGGTGGCGCTAGTGTCGCAGCCGGTAACCCTACCGGATTCTTTCGTCGTCTTCAGGACTAGTGTCAATCGCAGGTGGCCTGTGCACAGACAAGGCGCACTCCGAACGCCGCAGGACATCAACCGGGGTTCACCCGGAGCCTTGCATAAGTTGGTTTTAGCGTATCGGTATGTAGCTGAGAGGTGACCGAGGAACAGCAGCGGACAGACAGACTCGAAGATTGAAATCATTTATTATTTCGTTGAAGTACGGCAGCAGATTGATCGTGGGTGGGTTGGTCTTGACGTGGGACGGCGCGACGCGAACTAGTAGATCCCACTCCACGTAGCGCCCCACCTGCAGCCATGGCGATCGAACGCGACACGATCCGTATCGCGTCGGATGAAGAAGAGAGGGATAGTATTAAGAGACGACAACTTCGACCGAAGCGCAAGCCGAGCAACAAAGCCATCGACAATCGAGCCATCGACAACGAAGCCATCGACAATCAAGCAACCAACGATACGACCGACGATACGGAAGTCACGAAGCGAAGTAAGGGGCGCGGTACCAAATCGACGGTACAACGACCAACCCCCAGGACCAGTAGAGGGCAGCTAGACGGAAGGACTTTACTACGCGCTATAGAAAAACAGATAGAACTATAGACGAAGATCATAAGAAAGGTCCTAGAAGAGTCCTAGTCTTAGTCGAGAAGAATTAAGGAGCTCCAGAACGAAGTAGAGGAGCTTAGGAAAGCCCTCTATACGACTACGAACGAAGCCCAGAGCCTGCGTACGAGCATCGAAGCAAACACTACGACAATCGCTAGGCAGGATAGGTCGGAGCCATCCTACGCAGACATCGCCCGGATACCACCAGCCGGCCAACTCAGCAACACGAGGCAGGCTACCACGACAACTCCAACGGACACGCACTTCTGCACAATCGACACGTCAAAGATCGAGGGTGAACAAGATAAACAACTTACACCGGGCGCTATTCGTACCCTCACGGAAGGCGAGGTTAGGATAGACTAAAGCCAACCCAATTAGCGTTACCTAGCTGTGACTAAAGATCCGAAGACGCCTCGAATCAGGATTACCTACAGAAACGAGCAGGAACACACTATAGTGAAACGGTTAATAGAAGCCAAGCTACCTAGAGGAGCTCGGATACTACGAGACGAACTCTATCCTATTAAAGTAGACTACGTAAGCCGAACGGCGGTCTTAGATAAGGCGAACCATATCCGTAGTAGAGCAGCTAAGGAGATTAGCAAAGAAAACGACGTTCAAGTTACGAAAGTTAGCTAGCTAAGTAATAGAGACGTTGCGAAGGCCTACGGATCAATAGTTATTTACCTCACGAGGAGAAGGGACGCAGAGAGGCTAATCGTAGAAGGTTACGCTTATGCAGGAGGACAATCTAGGAGGGCCAAGGTCTTTAAACCTCGTCCTCGTCTCGACCAGTACTATAACTATTAATAGTTTGGTTTCGGCCACAAAGCTCACTAGTACGACCGACCCTAGGCATACGGGAAATACGCCAAGGAGGGTCACCATCACAGTACTTACACTAAGACCATCCTCAAATATATTCCCTACGGAGGTCCTCATACATCGTTTAGCAGAAATTATAGGAAGCTATACCCGTCTTTGAATAAGTAGTACGCTCCGAATAATCTAACTCAATATACGAAAACGCAGCGAGGTTCACGAGAGCCTCATAAACGATAAGGATATTCAGGACGCTACAGTGCTAGTCATTCAGGAACCACAGGCACGGATGATCAAGGGACGGTTATTAACGACTCCGATGGGACATCATAGATAGACAAAGATAGTCCTACTAACGACTAGGGAAGGACGATAGGCGATCCGAAGCATGCTTTAGATAAAGAAGGATTTAGAAGCGGAACAGGTACTAATAGAGTCTCCGGATATAATAGTAGCACTATTACGGCTCCTAGAGAGACTGGTACTAGTAGTGTCCGTGTACGTGCAGGGGATGGACACCCAGGCATTACAGGAAGCGTGCAACACCATACGTAGTGTGGTCGCGGACGCTAGGAGAGCCGCAGGGAAGGTAGTAGACGTAGTCATTACAGGCGACTTCAATCGCCACGATCAACTATAGGGAGGAGACGACGTATCTCCGGTACGACAGGGTGAAGCTAATAACATTATCGACCTAATAAACGAGCTCTCCCTCTATAGCATGCTCCTACGGGGCACGAAGACATAGCAAGGCGGGGACCACGAATCGATAATCGACCTTATACTAGTATCAGAGGACCTAGCTACATCCATGATCAAGTATACGACGCATAGGACAGAACACGGGTCGGACTACCGCACTATCGAAACGATCTTTAACGTATTAGTTCCGACCCCGAAAGCCTAGAACCGACCTCTATTCAAGAACGCGCCATAGAAGGAAATCAACACCCGAATCTCCACGGCACTCGAGACAGTCCCGATAGAGGGCACGGTTCAAGAGAAGACGGACAGACTCATATCAGTAGTACTAGAAACAGTATAGACCTTGACACCGAAAGCCAAACCATCGCCATACGCGAAGCGCTAGTAGACGGCGGATCTTACGCAGCTCCGCCACATCCACACACATTAGAGAAACCGGGCGAGGGCAGCGAGACGGGCAGGGCGGAGCGATGAAGCACTGGAGAACACGGCCAAGGGAGCAGCGAAGCAATACCACGATAGCATTCGATAATAGAAGAAAACTCATTAGAACGACTTTCTAGCCGACAACGATAACATCTAGAAGGCCGCCAAGTATCTCAAGTCGGGTAACGACGCGGCATTCGGCAAAGTGCCACAACTTGTGAAGGCTAATAGCACGCGGACGACCAACGGTAAAGAGCAAGCGGAAGAACTGCTTACTACCTTCTTTCCGCCCCTACCAGAGCACATCGAAGAGGAATGCGAGAGGCCGTAGCGCGAATCGGCTGTCAACATACCAGACATCACGATAGAAGAAGTCGAGCGCCGGCTTTTCGCGACGAAATCGTAGAAAGCACCCGGTAAGGACGGGTTACCAGCGATAGTCTAGAAACAGATTTAGCCAGCCATCAAGCACAGGGTCCTAGCGATTTTTCGCGCATCACTAGAGGAAGGAGTACTCCCCGACTAATAGAAGCATACTAAGATTATCCCGCTTAAGAAGCCGGGCAAAGGTAACTATACTATCGCCAAGGCTTGGAGGCCCATCTCGCTCCTCGCAACGCTCGGCAAGGTTCTCGAGTCGGTTATTACGGAGAGGATCTCCCATACAGTCGAGACATACGGCCTATTGCCCACGAATCACTTCGGAGCCCGCAAATAGAGGTCAGCAGAACAAGCATTAGTATTACTACAAGAACAAATCTACGCAGCATAGCGAAATCGTTAGGTAGTCAGCCTCGTAAGCTTCGATGTAAAGGGAGCATATAATAGAGTATGCAAAGAGAGACTCATTCAGAGAATAAGGGCAAGGGGCATTCCAGAAGATTTACTTCGTTAAGTAGAGGCATTCTACTCAGAGCGCATAGCGACAGTCCAGGTAAACGGTTAAGCATTAGAGGTTCGGACTCTGCCCTAGGCCGGACTACCACAAGGGTCGCTATTATCACCGATCCTTTTTCTATTCTTTAACGCGGACCTTATACAATAGAAGATCAACTACTATAGGGGGGCTATAGCCTTCGTCGACGACTTCACAGCCTGGGTCGCCGGCCCAACCACGCAAGACAACCGCAAAGGGATTAAAGCGATCATCGAGAAAGCATTAGACTAGGAGCGGAGAAGCAGTGCGACTTTCGAAGCGGATAAGACTACAGTCATCCACTTCACCCGCTAGGCCAAAAGATCCGATTCGGAACCCTTCACAATCAAGGGGCAGGCAGTCGAGCCCAAACAGCACGTCAAGATCCTCAGCATCATCATAGACATTGGACTCAGGTATAAGGAACATATTGCAAGAGTAGCGACCAAGGGATTAGAGGCTATAATGGAGCTGAAGCGACTGAGAGGATTGACCCCGGCGACAGCACGGCAGCTATTCACGGCCACCGTGGCCCCAGTAGTGGATTATGCCTCGAACGTCTAGAGGCACAGGTGCAAAGACCGAGTAGCGGCAGCCATCAGTCGTATCCAAAAAGTCGGAGCGCAGGCCATTATTGGAGCGTTCATCATAGTAGCGATAAGCGTAGCGGAAGCGGAGGCTCACATCGCTAGCGCACTAGAGCGGTTCACGAGAAGGGCCATCAAGCTATAGACGGACCTCTACGCACTACCCGAGACTAACCCGCTTCGAAAGCTAACCTCGCGCATCCGAAAATTCAGGCGCTTTCACCGCTCCCCATTCTTCCAACTAGCAACTACGCTCAACGAGATTCTAATAGAGGATCTAGAAACCATTAACCCATTTACACTCCCGCCATAGATAGAAAGAGTGCAAACCGTCACCGAATGGAACGACGACGACGCAACTTTGACGCGTATCGACGAGGACGTTACGGTGCGCATTGCCGTCAGCAGCTCGGCACGAAACGAGGTAGTCGGGGTCGGCAGCATCATCAAGGGGCCAGGGACGAGGCTCGAGACGTTTTCTTTCACCCACGGCATGAGGACCGAGCAGAACCCATTTTCCGGAGAACTAGTAGCGGCGGCATACGCATTACGATTTCTGCCGCAGCTCAGAGGCCAGACCGTGACGATACTGACAAGCAACAAAGCCGCAGTGCTAACACTTCGAAACCCCCGCCAACAATCTAGACAAGAGTACGTTCGCTGCATCTACGAAGCGGTCACTCGACTTCGAGAGACCGGGAACACCGTCACAGCCGTTTAGCTGCCTAATCATCTCGAGGACGACCTCTTAAAGAGAGCGAAAGGAGAAGCACGCAAGGCTAGCCGAGAGGGCGCCTCACCAGAAAAGCAATTCCCGAAGATGCAGTCCACCACCCTCAATGCTACAAGGCGCAAACTACGTATAGAGAGACAGCTACCAGACAAGGTTGGAAAACTCTCGAAGAAAATAGATATAGCCCTACCTAGTAAGCACACTCGAGAACTATACGACAACCTTTCCTAGATAGAAGCGAGCATGCTGGCTCAGCTTAGGACAGGCATGGCGAGACTTAACGCCTCACTTTTCCGGATCAAGGCAGTCGCTTCAGCCCAATGCGCATGCGGACACGCGAGAGAGACGGTAGAGCACTTCCTCCTCCGATGCACACGATGGGCAATACAACGCGCCGAGATCCTCCTACGACCTAACACACGAAGAGACAACATCTCCTTTCACTTAGGAGGAAGACGATATCAGATAGTAACGACTAGAAGCCAAATATGAAAGCTATGCGAGCTACAATACGCTTTGCGAAGGCCACGGGCCGATTAGAGAATGCGTGATCCCTAACAAGGGCCCAACACGCCAACCCCCCCCCCCCCCCCCCCCCCTTTCCCCTACTAACCGAACCTAATACCCACACCTCGTATCAATAACAGCAGGCGCCGCTTCAGCCGCCGTAGATAGGACTCTAAACACTTAAAGAATAGCCTTCAAGCAGCTTGCCAATACAATCTAAACCCCACGAGAAACCAGCGGAAGGACAGAAGATAAGAAAGTAAGAGCGGAAAGAAGACCTCTAATGGGCTTAGGAGATTTGGACAGACTACAGGAAGCGACTATATATAATAGCAAATAGTGCCTTATTGGCTCTAGGCCACTAGGCGTAATAAACGTGTATGTGTATGTGTGTGTGTAGCTCAGCACTTAGGTGTACCCATATATCGCCCCGGAAGCCTCTCTATATACGACGACTAGATATTTCGCAGCCTCATGAGTACTATTCAACAAAAATGTGTCATTCTCCTGGAAGACATCGATACGGCTAATGTTACTCGCTCACGGAACGAGGCGAATACATCGGGGACCAAAGTCGATAAAGCTTACCTAGGTACCATACTTAAAGAGTTGGATTCACTCAACGTAGAAGGAGGAGCCATAGTCATGATGACAACAAACCACATGGAAAAACTCGACCCTGCATTAATACGCGCTAGGAGAGTCCATCGTCGTGTCGAATTCTAGTTAGCATCCAGGGAGATAGCTGCAGCCTTGTTCCGAAACGAGTTCAAGGATGAAATAGCAGAGCACGATCTTAATCAAGCCTCAACAAAGTTCGCTGCACAGATACCTAATCGGACATTTTCTCCTGCACAGATCGATGTTTTCCTTCACAGCAAGGAAAAAGACCTCGAGGGGGCTCTCAAAGGCGTGTCTAGTTGGGTCAAGTCCACTGAAGCGGCTGGTCTGCAGGACAGCATCGTGGTTTCGCCATCCGAGAGCGATGAGTCGTAGGGGTTTCATTCTGCTATATTCATATTATTGAAGTGGTCATCTCTTTTTGTTTGAGGTTATATGTTCCAGGCTCACGACGAAGGGTCAGGTACCTGTTTAGAGGTAACATAAAAAGGCGGGCCAAAGTGGCTATAGGTTTCATTTATCACTCTTTGACTTGTTACTCGTGATCCATAGAATGTCAGAAGAATCTTCTAATACTTTATCAAAGAACCCCTGAAACCAATAGTCCTGCAAAAAAGGTAATATATCCAATTTGAAACCTCCTGATAGCAGGCAGCGCCGATAACATTGCACGCTTGACCAGGTACCAAAACCATCTCAGACGAGGCCTCAAGGCCAGCGGAGCGAGTAGTTCCCCCCTCTATGCGGACAGCAGAGAACTCCGCCCCAGGTAACGTGGTTATATGCACCGAACGCTCCGAATCACTATCGGACTCGTTCGTATGAAGTACTAGGTAATCGTGAATTTCGCGAACCCCTTGACTCGACTCGTGGTTCAACGCAAGAGGCGCTAAGGTTCTGAGGGGGGATTTAGTGCTAATATGATACTAGAAATCTCAATAAGCCTGAACGTACTTTGCGCCGTATTTGGAAAAGTGTTTGAAGATGTTCCCCGCGAAGTCGTACGCCACTATATCCAGAATCCGTTCTCTTCACGTAACAGATCACGAATAGTAACACATCGGCGACGTCTATAAACAACACATGACATTGTAGATATCGGCAGTGTCTCTAGACGTCTTAGGTCCATTTGCTAGTCAGTTTCGATGGTCGCGCGGTGCTCGGATCGAGAAAGCCTAATGAGCGAGGACAGAACTTCGTCGCATAAAAACCACTGTTTTACACTGGGACTAGAGGCATACGTTTAAACGGTGGATGGCCTAGTGACTCTGTTCATCAATAGACTCAGGCACAAAGCGGTCCACATAGATATGTCATCTTTCCCTAAATAGACTACTGAAAACAAATGTGTCAATTTACGCTCTTGATTCAACGAGCATAATCCCACGACCATTGCGTGGTCACCCAGCAAACTTCATTGCCTAGCGGCTGAACATGTGCCTGAATACTACTTCGGTATTGCACCTTCGATCTTCTTAATAATAATCCAGAAGAATGAACACCTATTTCAATCCACTATGAAGTGTGTAGCGTTTAGCACTCTCCACGGCAGGATTATCGATACGAGCAGATTCAACCGGCGGTTTGATGACACCATAGGCCATAGACTTTTCGTCCTTCCTGATTAAGAGGTATCTTTTTCTCACTAAAAGGTCGTCGAAGCTCAGATTTGTAGCGGATAGAATAGCATCACCCGTCCAGTTTGCTTCGGGATATGTATGCGTGGTATTAGATACTAAAACCGTGTAAACGCGCGAACGAGTAGTAGAAGTTGTTTACAGCCGAGTGAGCTTCATCCCTGAGATTTTTACCTCTACTAAAAGGTTCTCGAAACCCTATATCGCGGATGTGGCGAGGCTCACGGGTTTGGAGAGCTGTGGGCTGCGAGAACTGGGTTTGACCAGGGCGAGCACCCATAGCTAACAAAGTCAGAGTGACAAAGTCCGAGTGACACAATTTTGATCACCTACGTAGTAACAAGGTTAGGATTGATATAGCGAAAGTCGTGAGCGGCTTCCTACTTTACTACCACTGTAATACAAATAGAAAAAAGAGGGGCTCCATTGACGTCAACTTCGTATACGCCCCGTTTCGAGGCCCCGAGGCCGGCTAGTGGAGCGGCCACAAGCAATTCAAAAACTCGAAACGACACTCCATGGACTTTCTTCCACATTTTAATCCAAATCTAGGACCTCGATTGCCGTCGAGAATAATCAAACTTTATTGACTACAGTACATGTAGTATGGGCCCAAGGAGCGTTGAGTGAATACTGCTATGACGATATATCAACTATCACTGGCCCATTTATGTGTTCCTCAACGAATGAGCTGACTTTCGATCGCAGGAGCTATAGTACCTGCAGAAACTGTTTCAATCTCTCCATTCTCGAGGTAATATCCTTAGCGTGTTCTACGTTGTTCATGGCCGAGAGGATCGTAGTCGGTTCTAGGCTTCCATCATACCCATGTTTTCGCCCCCCCTTCTCTCTCTGAAATCTCTCCCCAGTCACTGACTGTCCCTCAGTACGGCCCACGTAACCTGTCTCTCTCCATTTGCTTACGCCGCTGGAACTCGAGATAGAGGCCCGCCTTTTCCACTTCGGGATAGCATCGGTTCGTCGACGGAGTCGTCATCTACGTCCAGAAAATCAGGCGTGTGGGGAGGATTGTTCTCTGTCGAGGACGCATCAGAGGAAGACTCGATGAACCTGCACAATATAGGACCCAACCGGTGTGCCTTTAGAGCAACGAAACCTGCCGCCTCTCCCAATCTACTGATAGGCCTTAAGTTTAATGGCAGCGATGCTAGAGGTAGTGGGGGGATATAGCGATAGTTATACATCTTGAGCCTTCGCTTTCCAAGATCCACACACCAGGGACCGAGGTACGACTCGTCCATCAAGTCGGGAAGATTTTAGGGAAGGCAGCATTTAGACCTCCACGTTTTCTTAGCGACGAATTCGATAAGGGTCAGCATGGTCGGTTCCTACTTAAGCGAATCGAAGTTGGAGTCCTGAGTTCGAGGTATAGCTTCAAGGGCTCGGGAAAGACTATCCTTACTCCAGGGCACGCCAGGAGTGACCTCGATTGTCGGCTGGCCGGACTTGTAGAAAAGTCCACGGAGAAAGGCAAGCCGGCGAGTTACGTCGCCAATTGTAGGTTCGGCGGTTAGGTGAGGACTTTGAATTCCTACGTAGGTCTCGATGGCTCGGCAACGAAGGTCATAGCCGCTAAGGTCGGAGCCTACGGAAGAACGAATTTATATTATTGCTTCAAGGTAAACAACCCAAGCATAGATTCGGTGGTCTATGTCCATAGTAACGAGCCTATGGCTATCGGAGTGGGTAACAGATGAAGTCAGGTTCGGATAGGGTTCAATGCTCCTAGCGTTCGTCAAAATAACTAGCGATATTGATGTCTTATAGTCTTCTCCGGAAGCAGCACGACCACATCTTAGACCACAATACTATCGGTAATTATAAGTGCGCCGAAGAGCGTAACTATAGTCAAGCGATATTGTTAGGACACCTTAGAGTGGATACTTTCATACACAACGGTACCGAGCTAGAAGGCTTATCTAGCACCGCTAATGAGGCAAGTGCTAGCCACGTTGCCTACCTTAACGACTACGTGTCAGGCAATGTGCCGCGCAAGGATTTTATTACAGGCGTGTTTTTTGCCGAAGTGCCCATTCCATCCAGTAACGCCTTTCTACTACTAGTTACGCCCAATATACCAGGTTACGAAGCCGGACGTATTCGCTATCCCTGCCACACAATGATAAGCAAATATCGGGAGGTGCCAGGCTTGCCGTTGAGGCAGGCATCTGCCGTGCTACACCTTCAGCCTGCAGCTACTTCCTACACCAACCGATAGTGTCAGGCGAACCTGCCTCACTACTTCAATAGCATGAACATCATACATGCGTGGTACTAGGATAGGAGGTGGTCCTTCACCAAGGTACAGTCAAGCTACTGCCAGTGGCGGGGATGCGTTTCGGTATACGGAATGGGGCTCACGGGGGGTACCACCTTCCCCATCCTGAAAAGTCACTATATAGGTGTTGAGTCAATTTCAGAATGGCCAGTGAGGCCCACTAGCGCACTGCTCGATTCTTGCCTATTCCAGGTCACCGAGGCGCCTGACCGCAACTTAGCCACTCACTATTGAGCTTTTAGGAAGCGGTGGCATATAGGCGCCTATCTAGGCTAGCGGTGAGCTGCAAGGCGATGGCTGCCTTGCCTGTCCGCTAGCCTCATATAGTTCGCTCGTCAGCCAGAGCCTCATTCCGTGCCCTCGCTAATTGAAGACACTCTCATACATCGCATCTAGGACAGACAAGGCCTCGGTCTACCTCGAAGAAGAACAAGAGTATTTTATTGAGGATTAACTTATAACTCGGCAGGAATGCTGGCTGCTTAGCCCATTATGTCAGACTCAGTCATTCTTGGCTTGCCTCTCAGGCGCGCCGCTCATCAACCCGTGATCAATGTACTACGTAATAGGTTATTGTTTTCACTAGCAACTTAGAGCCGCAAAATCTTATACGGGATCGATCAATCAAAACAGGACAATCATAATACAATGCTCTAATGTAGCCTAGTTCCTAGGGTCATGCACGCGATCGATATCACGCGAACGGCCAATATCAACATCTGCAAATATACGCTGTGGTTTCCTAGACTTATATAAGTTCACAGTACTGATGTTTCAGGGCCTCTAGATAGTTATCTTTCCTACTATCCGTTCAGAGCACTCAGCCCGTCGTCTAGTTTACGCCCATAAACGATATAGCTAGTCTCATATTAGTCGTCACTAACCTCGTCGTGTATAAAATGGGACGCTTACACGGGCCAGTACGCATAGATCGACCGGTTCTACAGGTCCTTCCTAACTTCGGCCAAGTAGACTATCGTTTCATTAGAACTCCAGTCCAGCTCGCGGGTAGATAATGCCATAGAGATAGCATCAAGGTCATCCTAGAGCCCTAACAGTGCCCACGCACCCAGCTCCTTGTGTTTTTTGTCTCGTGTCCATGGATTCGTGGGCCACTTCTTCCTTATCACCACGATATCTACAAAGCCCTCGTCCTCCATCATCTGCTAGAAGCGAGGTACCACAGAGATCGATCTCTTGGCGCGGTCGGCAGCAGTGATCATATAGCTTGTCCATTCTTTCAAGCGTATTCCCTGAAGAGTGCCGTCGTCACATCCTAGTGGAAAAGTGTTGTCCTATAGCTCCAAGTAGCCGTTCAGTCGGAGATTTCTAGAGACAGACGGCATTAGCAAAGTGTCTTAAAAAAGTCCTACTACTTACTCGAAGGCCTTTTTAACAAAGTCCTATGGCTCCCGGAAACTTCCAATCATGCCTCGAGCGAAGATAAAGTCGAAAGGCTTAGTCCATATCCATGTATGTTCGAGGTCGTCTATCATAAATATACAGTTAGGAGGGGACACTTTTTTCATTAGCGTCATGAGGTCAAATAAAGGCCCCACTCCCGGACCCTACAAAGGGGGTTAAATCGGGCTGAGATCCACACCAAAGACCTCCGCTTCTAGGTGTAAATCGGCTATTACACATAATGAGATATACGTCCAAATCTACATTCGACTAGTAGCCCACATACCATAGTCTATTGCCCAAACACCAGTTCCAGTACCAGCATCCAGCACCCTCGTGGAGCTGGCATTCGCGGGGCAGAGCGCAAGCCGGCCTTCCAATATCTAGTTCCACAGCATATATATGACATCTATTCGAATCAGCCGTGTCCGCGACGAAAGAGGTCGGCGGATATACCCAGCCTCTCTTTCTCTTACTGCAAAGCTATGAGCCAACTCCACCTCTTACGAAGATATTTCGTTTCTCACCTCATCGTTCGGATACAGATACTCTGCCCAATTATTGTCAATGCATTATCGGAGCTCAATTTCTGGTTACTTACTTCCACGGTTAAAGGCGTAGTAAGTACGGCCATTCTCTTTCTCAAAGTTAAGGATGCTTAACCACAGTGACGCCGTTGAGGACTCGTTGGAATCCTAACACGGTGTTAGTTAGTGGGAACAATGTGAGTTAGTAAGGACATGGGGATGCCCAGAAGGCATACTTCGTCGATGCCCGAATCCTCCATAGTCGGCTCCGGCTCCTAAATACTATCAGTTTATCGAGAGGCTATTCGCACGTCGGACTCATATAAGCACTGCCTCTTGCTCATCAGCCATCTTTACTATAGAATTGAGAGATAAGCTATCGTCACGAGGCAAGCAAATCTAGCACTGGAATGGAAGGGGTCAACTTAACAACATCTACAGCGCTACCTAGCCGAAAATGACAACCTCTCGGTCGCTCGCTCAATGTCATCACGCCTCTACGACCACCCTTCTATGCCTTGAGAGGGACACCTTGCTCTACCATCAGGCGCCAAGGCTCTTAGGTGGCACGGTAATGTGCGACATCCCAGAACCCCTCACATGAAAGCTCCGGTTCGTATTGGTGGCGGCGGTTTTGCGACAAGGCAACCTCCCATAGCTCTGGATACGACATCCACGTTTGCCAGACGGGGCATTCCCGGGATGCCTCATCAATGGATGCTATAGGATGTGACGCATCCGCACGGACAAGTCGAGGTGCGACCATCCGCCAGGGGTTGCTCCCTGTCGCCCAACGCTCCGAGCCACACCCATATCTACACACCCTTCCCTCGTCTCCAACACTGGCCAGGTCATTGGCTCCCGCCCAATCAAATAGAGGCTCGGTTTTTTTGTAAATTTAGAGCCGCTCTAATTAATATGAAATACCGAGCAGCCCGTATTCCGTGAAACCGCTCGCTTTTTTCCAACTTCTCGAGCCGCTCTATTTTACACCCAATTCCGAGCTGCAAGGACCATAACACCAAGGACCGATCTCAACTTCATTACTAGATCCGATCTCGCGCAGTTGGATGATCTCATCGTTGATTTACAACAGCAGAGAGCTATCCTACGGTCATTATTCAAGGCACTTCAAGTTCTTTCAACGAGGGTCACACGTCAGAAAAAGTTCCATCGCATCAGGGCAACATTAACCCTTATTTACGACGAGCCCAGGAATCCCAGAACCGATCGTTGGCGCGAGGCTCTTGAGAAGTTAGACGATGTTTCCAGGTCCCTCTACATCTTCATTCTAACAGAAAAGCAAATATTCGAAATCGGCGATGCGCCCTTCACTGCCTTAATCGAGGGGATTCGCCAGTTCGCTGAGGCAGATCCTGATCGAGGCAATATCATTATTTCCGCCCTTAGCGCTTATGTCAGAGAAACGATATCCGACGTAAAGAACAAGCCTAACAGGCGGGGTAAGAACTCACTCCGACGATGACAGCGAAGACGAGTAACACCTTGAGAAAGATGCGAATCCGTTGAAACGATCTAGAACCGCTGCTAGAGTAGAGGGCCGGAGACGCAAGCGTGCCAGTCCGCGAGAACAACTCACGATGGCTACCCAAACCCATCATATCACGGCGGGGGAGCTTGAGTTGGAAGACTGCCGTGTCGAGCCAGACTGTCAATCTTTGGTCTTCGCGCCAGGACACCACGAAGCTGCAGGCCCCGCGGCACCTTGTCGAGGCTTATCTGCACAGGTACGTAATACACCCTCGTGTCCGCGGACTGCCTCTAATAAATGCAGCCGACCACGCACGTTGAAGATTTTAGACAAGAATGTTACATTAAAGAAGACGGTCAACCTAGTTAGTTCGTTCGTAGCCTCACATCAGGCGTGCCGCCATCGTCATGTGGTCAGAGCACAAACCTCAATCACCACCGATGGGGTATCGTCCCTGCCATGTCGGACACCGGGTGGCTTGGTCGTGGACTGGACTTTAGCCTAGTATCTAACAGCGAAGAGATAGATCCTATTCCCCAAGACGAGTAGTTCGCCGGGCTACAACCAGCCTTATACGATCAGAACGAAGCTGTCTTGCCCAACTCAGCACCCACACCGCCACGGAACATCGTGCCGAGTTGGCATTACTGAGAGGCTGCTAATATCCAGTCTTGATTCAACTCAGCGGCATGATGACGACGGCTGAGTGATGCGCCAATTTTATCTCGGTTTCATCGATGACGGTATACCCTACGTATGCCAGATCGCAACTATTGCCGCCGACCTCAAACTTGCCGATGATCAGGAACACGACGCAAGGCGTCTTCACCGCCTCCTCCTGGCTCGAGTCCCGTGTTTCGACATACCGGGCTTCCTTCAGCCCAAACTGAAGGTTTGTTAGCATCACATCGTCTATGACCATGGAAATCACGCACATATTCGCTAACTACCTTTTCGACCTCCTCCTTCGATAGCCCGCGGATTTTCTCGTAGAGGCCTCGTTTATCGGTCGGATCCCTATGTCCGAAGATTAGCATTGCGCGCGCAAAGAGTCGTCTCGCTTTCCGTCGCGACAGAGTATGAAACGACCGGCCTTCCACAACCTCGACTTTTACCTCATATCACAACAAGGTGGAGAAGTAAGTGCACATAGCTGCGGGTTCTTCGGCACCGAAGATATTCCGCCCCGACCGTGGACACCATAGGAACGCGGTATACATTTCAGAGCCTAATCAATAGCAGATAAGCTCTAACTGACAAACGCCTCAAAAATACGAGCTCGTACACGCGAACTTTCGCAGCTAAAGCAACGATACATACGTCCCCTGAGATCTATTCCCAACAACCCTCTCACGGCATCTAGCCCGGGACTGTTCAGTAAGCTAGCCAGCACCTCGTCAGCCACTTCACGAAAGCACTCTCTGCTACTACAGGAGTAGGGAAGCCGGCGACCGAGACCCAACAACCCACCGACCTCCACGTAAAGTAAAGATGCTTAAGCCCGACGTCTCTATAACCAGCAGCGAAACTCCTCCTACGTTCGAAATACGGACTGACAGATTACTCTAGACTTCTCTCCCCTCGTGCCGAACGCCGCCCATATTACAATAAGTCTTGCGATTATCAACCCAGCGCCAGGTATCCGGCTAGTCTGCTTCGAACAAACATGCTCTCCTAATGTATTCGTATGGCATTGCGAACGGCCACACTACAACTAGCATCCGGGCGTTCCCGACAGTTTTTCCGATGATGGTAACCCGAATTTCGCATTCTACAACGAGTGCGTTCAAACACCCGAGCAGCGCTCTGCCACGAGCGCAATGAGATGGTCTAAATTACGAGGATCTCCAAGATCAGAAGAAGGATCAAGGTGGGCATGCCCTCCAGAAGATTATGGACCGGCAAGATGGGCCATGTCCTCCGCCAGTTTTCACTCATGGTGATCTGAACCCGTTCAACATTCTTGTTCGTGAGGGCAAAGTGGTTGGAATCATTGACTGGGAGTTCTCAGAATAGTATCCCGACTATTGGGAATATACTTCGGCCTAGTTTGGCAACATTACGAGACTCGGATGGCAGAGTAAGCTTGATAAGTTTCTCGATCGACCACATACCTCTTGAGGACTTTGAGATGGAGGAAGTTCGCAATAAATGGTGGGGTGAATGCTGAATGGACATGGATACATGGTATGGCATGGGCTATCCCATCGGTGGGTAGCATCGACTGACTTACCAACCTACACAAAACTGGATTTCGGGCCAAACATGGACATCGATTGAACTACTAGATGGGAGAAGACAAATTCGGGCAGGCAAGGGTAGGACGTGATGTGCCACTATTTACGGGTGAGTGAACGGCCACAGCCGCGCCACAAAGGCGCATACCAACGCGTTTGATAAGGTATCAGATTGGCCTCACCCCATGCCGCCGCAGTAGTGACATCCGAGGCCCTGCAGAACAACCCTGCCACGACCAACAGACCACACATCCACTCTGGCATCACGATCCTATCAGAGCAGATCAGTTTCTGCTGGAGGAGGCCTTGCATTGTCCTATATTTATTCTACTGCTATGATGCCAGTGACAAACAGCTGGAAACCTTCCACGAGGATCTTGGTCATCTTGGCTACGGAGTCAAGATTGAGCAACTCAGACCGTTCTGCGTATACGAAATCGGTGAAGAAACTGCCAGTGGAATGGTCTCCCTTCAACCTTCCTGTCAACCTGTCGCCGGCCAAGCGAGTAAAGCGTCCGAATGCTTGCAGTTCGCTGACGAACGGCACAGTTTGACAAAACTAAGCAAGACTAGGACGCTTGGTGGGATTGCTTCGGCTCGAGGTAGTACCAAATTGAGACAGGGAATGAATGTTCCCTATCTGCTTCGTTTCTCCCGGCAATTCAGGCCTCAGACAACACATTGAAGGATCATGGAAGTGGTGTTGTTTCTGGCACCATGGGGACATGTGGTGTCGGAGACGGAACAGATATCTCTGTTAAAGAAATACTTGACGCCTCGCACATAGCAAACCAATTTTGTGACCTGTATGCCCTCACTGAGCCTTCGCAGCGCGCCCATCCCGATATACCAACACAAGCACTTTGGTTCTCGTCGGATCCGTTCGAAATGCACCACATTGCCGAACAAAGCGGATGTTACCAGCCTGATCAGCCACTGTTTTACTGAAGTCCGCAACAGGGTCTCGACACTCAGTTGATGGACTGGTGCGGCTAGGATGTGTGACTATTAGAATGGCCATCCGATGCTCTCTCAAAGGAAACCAGTCACAGGGTACTATAATAAAAGGCATTTTGATCATATCCCAAAGGCATAAGCCGTGGTGCCTGCGGCCTGCATCTTCCTCGGCTTGAACACGCGCCTTAAATGTGGTCCGATCATCCCGTCCGAACCAAACGCCTCAGCTGGGTACAGCCCCTGGCGTGAAGCTAGAGCCCGTGCACTTATCTGATAGAGGGGGCATACAGACTGGAAGCAAAAAAAATCATGCGCCGATCTGGATACACGCTTGACTGGCGCGTGGCTTTTTGCCCTCGAAAGGCCGCGAAAGCGTTGCGGCTGTCGGCCTGGTGACTTACCTCTGCCGACGTCAGCCAATGGTCGGCGTTAAGCCACCTCCTCAGGTACTGAGTGCTCGTCTCGTCACCAGAGTACATAAGGCGCGTGGTCCTCCCCGCCGGCGTTCGTTATCTTAGCCCCAGCTTTTGACAAGCGCCTGAGAGAGTCGTTACCCGAGAACCTTTAAGGTCTTGTCTTGTCTTTCTGATATTCTACAGCATTAGTACTTTGTATATAATGGCGTTCTTCCCTGAGGATGATTGGTCGCAACAACAGCAGCAGCAACAACCGCAGCATTACTCCGGATATCCTATGATAGGGCCGTCTGTCTTCCCTCAGTATGCCCCGCAGCGGAAGCAGTATGATCCCGGGACAAGCTAGCATGACCCGAGGGCCGTCGAAACCTCTGGTCCTCTCGTCGCCCCACACAAGGCTCCTCACTACGTGACGGCACCCACCTATGGTGTATCACCCGTATCGAACACGGAGCCTCACGTCCCCGTCAAGGCCCACGCTCCCAGGACGCTGGACCCTATGAACACGAAGGAAATCATCTACAACAAGCCTGTCATGGCAGACGATGTCTTTTTTACTACCCCTGTCGATGTCATGATGAAGGCACTCCAGAAGAGGAAGGACAAGGAGGACCTAGCTACCAGCAGGTCTTCAGAGGCTAGTACCTGCAGTGTCAAGTCCGAGCTGTCTTCGGCCCATCCAGTATGTTCTATGCACGGCTACGAGTTTGAGAGAGACTGACATTCTTCTAGTCTGCCACTGAATGCAGCCAAGATGACACTGACAAGGCAAAGAGATATAGGTGTCCTTACGATGGCTGCCGCAAGAGCTTCCAGCAGAACACGCATCTGAAAACCCACAAGCGTGCTCACAATGGCGACAAGCCTTACGTAAGTGCTCCTCGTGTTGATATTGGACGATCGCAAGCCGAATCCAGATGGTTTGAGAACCGTTATTACCTCTAGCGGCATACTAGAATGCACCAGGAATGCGAGTGGCATGGGTGCGGGCGCCGATTTTCCTAGCCTGGAAACCTCAAAAGCCATACCCGCCTTCACACAGGCGAGTGCCCTTTCAAGAGCGAGATCTGCAGGGCCTGCTTTGCCCAACGCGGCAACCTGACAGCACACAAGGAGACGCACAGAAAGACCAAGCGTTTCGTCTGCAAGCTCGAAAACTGTGACAAAAACTTCACGACCCGAGGAAACCTCAAGGTAAATCGTTCCAATCGTTTAAGGAGATGTTCTTCTATTAAATTGCACAGAACCACCAGAATAAGTACCATAAGGAGACCATCGGACGTATTGTGGACTTGATCGTCTCTCTCAGGAACGTCGGCGCGTTGTCGCCCAAAGACCGCGACCTGATCTCCTACATTTCCAACATCTACAAGAACAGTAACAAGGGTATCAAGGGTCGTGGCCGAGACCGCCGGGTCAGCGAGGTCCGTATAGGCAAGGCGAAGCTCTCCTCGCCTGGTATGGGCGTCCCCTGATGAAAGATGCTCGACTCGTCTTTCTGCCACATGGAATGACGAGGATTATCCTGTTACAATTGGATTTCTTTAGTCTGCTGGCTTTAGAGCCTCTGTACGGCGAGAAAGGTGTACAAAGGAATCGAATGAGAAGACTGAATGAATGCCTAGCTTAGTGCACACGTGAAGAAGGTGCTCTCACGTTTTGTGCTTGTCTCAACTACGGCGAGCCGTGTGTCCTTCGTGTAACCCATCAGGAGACTTCGTGCGACCTGCTGTTGATGTTTGGTCTCATCGCAGTAAGGGTCATCAGCAGCTCTTCGTCTTCGACTGTGTACGTTGCATTCTACCATGATCCCCTTGGTATGAGTACTGTTCTTTTATCACCACATGATCGCTTATGCTCTCTTCATTATAAGTATTGCTGCCCAAGCTAGTGGGTGTATCGTACATGTCGCGCACTCACTAATGATTGATTAGCTCCGGTTACCACTTCTAAATTCTCGCATTAGCACGCCATACCCATCTTGGAGGCATGCGGCACTGGTTTTTGAAATAGCATCATTTAAGGCTTCTAACATCGTCGCTTCTGTCCCGTCCCTGTTTGTAGGAGCTTTTGGTCATGTGGGACATGCACCACGCGCACTTGCTTCTTCGTCCTACTAATTCCGAGCAGTTTGATGATGTCTCGAGCCAATCATTGTCGACAAGTCTGCTGACAGTACCGCTGACTCAGTAGAACCGGCTGGCTGCCTGTGATTACAGCCCGAAGTGGGGTAACTTTCAGGTGCAAATCTGGCCACCCACCCCGCCTCACAATCTTGGGAACTGACATCCACCTGGACCGACCGGTGATGGTAACAGCCGCGACACCCTTTCTTCTACGAAATCATTCGTCGCGATGACTGTAACCTCTCGCCATATTCCTATCACTCGACCTCCTGACGTCTGACCCAAGTGTCGAAGCTCGAGCTGTATATGAGGTGCTGTACCCCTAAATCGTCCAGCGCCGCTCTTCCTCTGACCGACAAAAGATCCAACAAAGGTACATCATCTCGACTGCAATCTCTGCACTGGACTCGAAATAAACCTCCCGCCAGTCAATACAACGGTAAGCAAATGACACGTTCCATCTCAGTGATCCGTTTCGGTATTGACCAACCTACACCACAGATCTTTGATTCGATTCCATACGTTTACGAAGCAGTTGCGCCATGGCCGCTGATGATGCGCTCAGTGGGAAGCCCCAAAGCTTTGAAGGGGAGCATGAGTACACAGTCACTACACAGACGGCGGTATCGTGTAAAAAGGCTCTGATGATGAAAATTCATTCTAGCACAGGTACACTTAAGTGGTATGGGACCGATACGGTGGGCAAATCTGTCGTCATGGGTGACAAAGTTTGGGTTTTCACGCCAGTAGATATCTGCTTTACTTCGTCTCTTCAACCACCGTCGTGATAAACTTCAAATACCGAACAATCTTCAATCCCAGAGGATGCGCAACCCTGATCATCAAGGTCATGTCGTGATTTGGATCGACCGGAACAACAGCAGTGATGCAGTCAGTGCGCCAATCACCCTGGTGAAGTGATTCCTGTTCTTCTTGACGCAAGTTTCGCTCCATTTGCCGTTCCCAACGCCATTGACGAGAAGCCAGCATGGCTGGGTATATTGCAGCTATGGCTTCCTCTGTGCGGAGAACCAGGGCTTCTTTCAGGATGAAGACATTTCCGGGATCGACGTTCGGCGGCTCACTCAGGAGGTCTTTGTTTGCTTGCAATAAGTCCTCCGCGACGAGGATTTGAGGCAGGGGGTTGAGAAAGAGAGGCTCGATCTGTTTGATTTGCTGTAGCTCAACGGGTTCCAGGCGACGGGCCTTTCTGGTGTTGCTGGTCCGAAGCGAGAGATACTCGTGGTGTTTTGGGTCGCTCTCAACTGCGCGGCGCAAATCTTGGCTGCGTTGATCGCCTCTCGCTCCACAAGCGTTAACTATGATCTTGACGAGGTATTGCCTCATATCAGGTGTCATCGTACAATTGACATGGTCTAGCAATGTAGGCAGGACTTCCCCTAAGCCATATCGCTGAAGACGGTCGCGAAAAGACCGCGTTATACTGTAGAGCCCGACAATGAGAATATCGATGAATTTCGTTGAGCGAACCCCAAGGAGTGGCCGAAGGACATCATTGTCATCCTCCGCAGAACCTAGCAATGTAGCCAAGTTCGATTTGAACAATTCAATCTTTGACGTGCCCCGGTGAACGTCAGTGGCGCTGATGGTTCGAAGCGACCCAGCATCGTTGAGAATGCCTTTCCGGACCAAAAAGAGCGCGTTCGCAGCGTCAAGCTTGATGCGGGCAGACTCTATCGTGTCTTTCAAACAAAAAAGCCCGAAGTCGGAATGTTTCCATTGGAGAGGTCCCATCGAGATACGGTCAGCAAAGCAAAGTCTTGTGGAAAAGATATTGGAAGTCGCTGGCTTGTTCATGGGCGTGTTGATGGGCGTGATCACGGGCGTAAGCATAGAGAAAGTCATGGAAAAAGCTACATGATGAGTCGTGAAAAACTAATCGTCAAGGAAAACGTCGTGTGCGGGGTAAGTACATGGCCTGTGGGGACCCATAAGAAGGGGCGGGAATATCCCGGTCTTGATACTCTATCAGCCTATCAGAGTCGCCATGTGACGACCCCTCTTATAGACACAACACGCTAGACCAATTTGATTGATGCCCACGCCCAATGACCATATCTATTGTCTCACATAATTATAATCATGCAGGCTTTATGGCTGTAGTCACAGCTCAATCTATGACCTTAACCAGGTCCTTCATCAGCACCACTGGCATGATCTTCTATATGGCAACGCCCATGCCAATGCTCATCCACTTGTCCATGACCACACCCATGACCATATCCATACATTCACCTATGCCTAACGTCCTGACAGTCCTACTAACGGCACCAGGTCAGTGGCCGGGTTATCAAGGCACCTCAAAGCCAGCTGACTGGACCTCAATCATTAACAGAAAGCGGCAGTGACTCCAAAAGTTTTAGTCCCCGTCAACAATATGAATATGCGATTCCATGATTGTTACTCGAAAGGATCAGAAGTTTGAACCCCCATTATTGACAGTGCCGATACCATAGTCCAATATGGTAGCCATCTTCATAACAGAAGGAAAAGAGACCGGTGGCTGACTTATCAGTAATATACGCAGTGGGCTCGGGTATTGTGTAGTGCCATCCATGGCTACATGAACACCCAATATCATACCCTTACGTGACCATGCGGCCATCAAGCGGCCTTTGTCCGCCCCTTGGCGATCTCATATTTTGAACTCCTTCTCGCCCTGCAGATTACTTTGCGAGCTGGCACGCTAAACCATACACGGCGGGTACTTCGTGGCATCCCAAAGCGAGGGCCATAACGTCCTATGCCTAAGTTGACCTGGAGTTAACCCTGCTGCTTCACTACAAAGTATCGCTGTACCATCTGAGAGCTCAAAAGTCTCAGTGGCGGGGGTTGCCCAGCAGAAGAAAGGAAACCACAAGATATAAAAGCTTCGCGCCCATGGAAATTCACTCTCACAAACATTTCATGATACAGCCCCTCTCGTGCCTCCTTCTTAAAATATAAGAACACGGCAGCACACAAAAGTAAGTGTGTTTCAATAAAAAACCTCCTCAATTGCAATGGCTGACCTCCAGCCTAAATTCAATCCTTCTCAATGTGCTCCAAGGAAAACCACTCCCCGTTAGATCGCTCGGGGCAAGGGAAAGCCAATAATGGCGAAACTTACCCAGTTGACGACATTGATGACGAGGAGCAAGACTTAGTTGACAAGGGCAACATTAACGCGGCGAAGACTACGGTATAAGGGTACGGGAAAGGGCGAAGATGTGTCGTAGTTGGGGAGACGGGGAGAATGAGTCAGCCACTGTGGCACAGGGACGTGGCGCTAGCCTAATACTCAAGAAGTGGGGGTTGGCTCGTGTAGCAACATGCGAGAATTCTGAATCCGTCCCCCGCATCTGCTGTAACAATACTCGTTCAACCATGCCTGGATGGCTTCAAACAGTTCTCGAAGGTCCTTTTGCCGATGAATCATCGAAGAATGGACCTGCCGTCGAAGAAACTGCCCATAACCTTGCTGAAGACTTCCCAGTCAGCGACCGTCGTAACTCTCGTAACGATGACTGCACAACTGCGGCAAGTTTGGATCGCAGGCAAGTGACAGGTACACCCAGTCTGAGTCTGGGTATGGGTTCAGATTGCCAGAAACTTAGGTACATGGCCTCGGAAGCGTATAGGCTCTGCCCAGCCAACAAAATCCTGCGCCAGATATTTCTGATGTGGCCTCTTTTAGACGAAGCCATTCAACTCGTCAAAGAGGGTATCACGGCCCCAGCCACGGTGTGTACAATATAGAATTCACCCCAAATTATTCGACTGACAGTGTCAAGTACCTCGAAATCACCAAGTTTCTGCTCGACCGCGGCTTATGTCTTGACAGCAGGATCAAGATACCGTTTATTATAGAGCCATGCGATTGGTTTCCTTTGAGGGACCATCAGATGGCTATCGTCGTCATTATGCATCCTAGCCCTACGAATCCAACAATCGAGTGTCGGTACCCCTTTACGGCCTCCAGTCAATCGTCAGCTGATCAGGCTGGCGACTTCCATTTCGTTCGACCGGGTGGTGCATTCCGAATGGACCCGGCAACGACCAAGGTACTTGTTCTGGTGCATCGGGTCGGGCAAGCTGCAGAGGTTCAGTGAACCCATACAGGCCCCATAAATCGTCTGCTGGCGGCGATGTATCAGGGATCTCGTCGACTGGGAAATCTGTGTCATGCCCCAGGTTGTGGGTTACCAAGCCAGGAAAAACACTTTGACCGTAACTTAGCAATGCGTCGCCTGAAAGCTTCAAATGTGGTTGCAAAAAAGCACTTAGACGATACGTCTCATCCATATCAAGCGAAGTCTCGGGTGCTCTGTCAGCTGAAGGGGATCCTTTCGGCCACGTTCCGGACTGGGCTCCTCGGATACTTTTGGGAGGGTGGGCGGATTTCGAGTGATTGACGATAGGATAAACACTTTGATCTTGTAGTTCTGTTGGAGCAAATTGTGACTGCCGAAGTTCAGAGAGCTGGACGATCATAGTTGGACCGTTTGTTGATGTTGACATAACCGGCCTTTCAAACTGTGAATCCTATCGCGGCCCGAAGTTAGGTTATAGTTGGGACTCGAGCTAGTCTTATGCTTACCTCTTCAGTCCGCAGCTTTGGGTGGTGACGTTGTTGTCTCTTTGTTGGCTGCGTGGTTGAGTCCGAAACCACTCTCTCTTGAAAAGAGCGGTTGACGGGCCTATCCTTCACACGTTGCATGTGCTTTCTCACTGCATCGCCAACAATGTCGTCCATCCGCCTCTTCGTCAAACTCATGCGCCACGTGAGCTGAAGAAGCTGCACAAGTCGCGGTAATTCGGATTCCTTCAATTTCGCGAAGCTGTACATCTTCAGCAAAAATTTGTATGGGTGGGGTGTGTTACCTGCCTGGTTGGTGACCGGTGTTCAGGGAGGTCAAAGGGTGACCAACCCTCCGCCATATTCATGGCCAGCTGCGCATACTTCTCACCTTCTCTGAGTATGGTTCTTAGTCGGTCTAATTTGACGTCATAACCGACGCTAGTTAAATCGTCATGGATAGTTTGTAGGCGCCTATGAGAATCATACTCGATTTTGCAGTACTGATGTAATCGCAGGACGATGACTGGCCGGACAGGGGTGTTTTCGATCTTAAAGGCAATGTTAAGTGGTAGCAGCTCGTCCTCATGCCAAGGTTGCCAAACGCTTGGTGACACTTCATACTCAGCAATAAGAGCCTCATTGTCCCTAAGAACAAAATCTTGGGCGTCCTGCGAAACAATGCGTCGGACGTCAGCTGACTGAGAACCGAGCCATCGGAGAAACTGTGAAGGGATTAGTAAGGTATGATGGATACCGTCGTCCAATGTGAGAGGTCTGACTTGAAAATGTGGGTCCTTGTCGAGCATGGTGATAATTGGTCAGCCCGTCATAAAGATGGTTGGGTTCGAGTGGGATTGTTAAAATCCCAGAGCGGGACCTGGGATTTTTGAAGTTTCACGTCCTAACCCTAAGCACTTGCGTGTGCTCAAGACAGGGGTAACTCTGGGACATTTAAAATCCCAGCGCTAGCAACCGCTTGCCAGGGTCCGGGCCCCATCTGAAAGTGGGGAATATCGACAGCCTCTCCATCATCAGCATGCTTATCTGCTTCCAATCTCGGATGCCTTCACCCCTGGAGTAGTAGGTATACACCGGTGTTGTAAAAAGGCAGCCTCCGATCGTATCAGACTCGATGAGGTCTGTATAATGTCCAGACTGGCGCTAGTGTCAGGTAAGTGATATTGAGAGACCCTCTCAGCTCATACCTCCCATCACACCAGCCGGGCCAAAGCGCCCCTTGCTCCACCGAGTCGCATGTAACCTGTGCTCTCAGGCCGGCTACGAGGACCAGGCCTTCCAGGCCGATATAATTGCAGGATGCATGCCTTCCCGACGTGGTTGCCTTCATGCATAAGATCGCAATCACATTTCGATATGGCTCTGAAACTAAGAAGGGCCGGCAAAACAAGACGCTGCAAACTATCGCGGAAGCAGTCCGCCAAATCTTTACCTCTTGCTTCGCGCAAGAAACGCCGCATTTCGGGAGCCCGAGGACTCTCCATCGCGGCTCTCGAGCACTGGGGTGTTCCGGAAACCGAATCCAGAGAACTATCAAGGCAATGCATCCAATCCCTTCAGCGCCCACTTTCAAAACGGATGCTCAGCAGGTTCCAGAGGGTACTTCAGTGCCGACTTAACTCTGCGCAACAGCGAATGGTTTGGATCGATCTCCGAGTCCGCGTGAGGCATCTCCATCCCTTTCTTCAAGGTGTCGACATGATTTTTGAACTGGAAGAAGCAATGGTGAGTTTTTTTACTGGGGATTTCGTCCTTTACTAAATGGACCAGTTGGACTTTTGGAGGTCAGTGAGCTGGTTACCACTTGCACCAGACAGCAAGGCCATCCTGATGGCGAAGAGGAGCTCAAATATATTGAGAGGAGCGCTGAACTCATCTGCTGCTAATCTAATCAGTCGAAATGAGGATATCACAGCCTCCCAATGGATGGAAGACTGGGAGAGCTACATCGCGCGGGCTGAGACAGGGGAGGAACAGGGGTCAATTGAGTTGAACACCAACATTGTTTGATACTCTTCGCTTCAGTATGTCTTAATACGCGCTGTTTCCTCATGCAAGCCTTGCATAACTAGATGCAGGCCTCTGTCCTAAAACGAGTGATGTTGTCAGGCCTAGGAATTCATGTGTTGTACTTGGAGCATTTCGTCGGTGATCCAAATAGGAAGCCAGCCCCCCCACTGACTTTGCCCCCAGAAAGATCCTGGCGGTTCGCGGACCACATTTTTTGCCTCATGGATTCTCCAACACCTGAAACAACTCCCCTCCTGAAGAGAAAGGCTAAGAACAGCCTGCCTAGGGCGCAGGCCTTCGCTCTTGCTCGGTTTCTGTTGATTCTCCTCCTCTGCATTACAGGCCATTTTTTCCCTATCGCTCTACGGTACTATACTTCGATTGATGAAGACTGGGAGAAAATCATTATCGACGCCACTCGTCACGTCCTGGACCTTCTATGGGATTTCGAAGTGAAGCCTGGCTTAGAATACATGTCTTGTGAGGCCGTCAAAAAGAGCGCCACTGAGGATAGCGATGTCACACGAGCCGTCAGAAAGTCAGAAGCACCCAATGCAGTCTTGAAAGGCTGTCTGCTGAAAGCGCCATCGATCGTCGCTATGGGGACGATGAATCTCGAAAAGGAAATGATGAAGCTTCCATATGCAATACTGTTCAGCACTCTCGTCGCTGTAGCTCTAGCCACTAGCTTCTATTGGGTTTTCTCTCCACGCGCTCAACTCACTCAAAGCGCCAAAGCAGCCAGAGACGACGCGACGTAAGCAAACACTATGATTATTCTCGCAGTTGACTGACACAGAGAAGGGAAGCAGGCGATCCGATGGCCGACACGAAGCAAGACACCTTCACAAATATTCAATCACGCACTGCGGTGTGCCGATTCATGTGGGGTGGTTCCCAAGTGTTGCTGTTCGGACTTCTATTGCCGCATATGAAGGATCGTGGGCTCGCTTTCACCTTCAATCGCGAGCTTTATGGGTTTCAAACGACGTGCGAGAAGATGATGCAGAACTTCCACCGAGCCCGTAGGATCTGGAAAGCCATGCATAAGAGGGACTTTGTGCACGTAGCTGCAGTCGGAGCCGACAAAGCTTGGACAGCAAGATGCTCCCATACCTTGTAAGTTTTCAAGACGATGTTATCAATTTATCTGCTGACCGATACAGAAACAAGAGAAACTGAAAAGACTGACGACAAATGCCGCCTCCGGGACCGACAACTCGATCGAGTACGACTGGCTTGGCCCCGTGTCTTGCCTCAGGCCAGGGAGCCTTCAATCAATCCAAAACGCAAAGACAACAGTAAAGCGATGGATAAGCGCCGTGGGCGAGGTGTCATGTCACACGGCAAAGCGTGTCGTCTTTCTCATCAGGGACACTCTCACCAACAACATGACAGAACCTCAACTTCCAAGTTACTACTGTGCCATCACCAATCAAAAAGGGGAGTGCAGTTGTCAGACGGTGAGAGTGTCGGACGCAGCTACGGGATTTACTACATGTGATCGCTGCGACAGTTGTGTTGTATGGTCATATGAGGGCGGACAAAGTGACTTTCTTTGGGTCCTTCAGGGGGGGTGGCCACCAAATGACTTGATCGAAGTACAGTCTGACGTCTCACATTGCGCGCATCTTTTCAGCGTCGCTGGTGGGCCAGAATGCTCTGTCCCGCATCCCGACCTCGGAGACGAGGAGCTATTATTGATGAGGACTGCTTGGGAAAGAAGCTATATAAGAAGAGAAGAAGAAGAAGAGGGCGGTTCGCCGGCAGAGTAACCATGGCTGAATACCTTTCTCGCTTAATATGGGTCAAATAGGGTTTGTTGTGAAGAGTAGGGTTCTCAGATAACCATCTACCCCCAGTTTCTAATCAGTACATTCATTTCACGTGGAAGTTGCGTGCAAAGGGATGAGTAGGGTCACTATCCTTTTGTCAGTGACAATTTGACACCGAGTTCTACTTAAATATCGCCCACAACATTGCACAATGCCTTCGAGTTCCTGCACTCCGGATAATGACCCTGATGCACAGTATCTGTCTGATCGTCTTCCGCCCTTGCACTCGAGTCATGATCCTCTGATGATTGTGTGAACAGGAAATCAACTTGTCCTGTCTCTTCGGGGTATTCTTCCAAGATGCTTCTGACTGCTGGTATGTTTTTCAAGACGATCCAGTGATTTTTCAGCTTTCTTAGTTTATTTTCTAGTCTTGTGACTGTGGCCTGCGATCTTTCGTATGAGCTTTCTTTGTTGCCTCGATACTTTCGCTGAGCAAGTCGGATTTGAGTGCGTCGGCGCTATCTTATTAGCTCGATCATCACGTGTGAAAAGAAATTAAACTGACTTCTTCGGAATTTGTAGTGTTGTCATCTAATCTCGGCCTTCCGCGCCTTTTTCTCGGATGTTGTTGAGTTCTGGTGAAGTCTTCCCGGTCTCGCAGAGGCGGCGATAGAGCGGGAAACTGCTCTTCGCTGTGTACAGTTTGCTGACTGGATTCATGCATCTCAAAGTGATAACCGCTAGGGTTGGAAACACTCGGAAAGCCTGCCTCCAGATGATTGTAAGAAAATCGGAGCATTGCTTCAGGAACTTGACTGAAAAAATCAGGTTCAGTAGATTCTGATGAATGACATGGGAAAGCTTGTAGGTAGGTGGTGGCAATATGAGGATCCATTGTAAAACAATCAAGAGAGATAAGAGGTTCGGATTAAACAGCTTACGATGCGCAGCATCTGAAAGATGTAGTTGATATAAGCAGACTTTGATCGCGACGCGGTAGGGTGTTGTTAAGATAACATTCCCAGCTGGTGCTGCCTGGATTTGCTGGACTCCGGGGGGGTCGCAATTCAAAGGGTTTTCCCTCTTCATTTTTTCCCCCCTTTTTTTTTTTTTTTGGGGGACCCTTCCCGGTACCCCCCGGGTGGCCCCATTTTTGGGGGGGGGCCCCAACCCCTTGTTTTTCATGTTGCCACCCTTTAAAGAGGGAAGGGGGCCCCTTTTTGGTTGGGGGGGGGGGGGGGGTGGGGGTGTGGGGTGGGGATTAGTCTTGCTGCGTCCACCAGGATCTCCACCCGCCGAACCAAGACATGCTGTGGCCAAGGCATGTTAGTGGCCAAGGCATGCTCAGCTCGTCAGCCTGCTCAAAACTGGCCATTCATGCGTTGTTAG
>NW_009276929.1:994281-1004623 GCF_000150675.1 Verticillium dahliae VdLs.17
GGAAATACGTCAATCGTTGGGACCACCCCCATGACCCATTGAGAAGCTGGTCCTCGGAGGCGCGGCCGTATCGGTGTATCATGCAAAGCTAGTGCGCAGAGTGACGGTTAGATTGTGGGGTTGAGAGAAAGTGACCGAAAAATGAGCCAAATTGACAGGCAGGGTTCTTAAGATGATTCCCCCAAAAGTGAGCGTAATCGACAGGAGAAGGCCCGTGACACGATGACCCCGGAAAAGGTGAGAATCTCGGCACGGCGAGCGTCAGACGAGAGATCGGCGTCGTGATCGCCACCTCCTGAGGAAACACAGGATATGGTCTAATTACGCCACAAAGATGATAAGAACCTCGGGTCCTCCACTTAGGAGTATTCTGTTGTTCAGTCGCATCGAAGATATTCGTACTTGTCTTTAATCTTGACTACGCTATGGCACTTCAACCATGCAATTATAAACAATTTACCTTCGTTTCAATTGCAAATGGCACTTTCGCAGTGGACCAGGACTCAGTGGCGGAAAGAGTTGCTTGTTATCTCACCAGTGATGGCTCTGTTATAACCACCTCGCTCCAACACACCGTATTTTTCAACCATCACCTTCGGCATCACCTCTACAGTGTGTCTCAATCCTCAGTTCCTAGCACGACTGTAACTACCCCATGGCACACGATGTAAGTCGAATGAACCATGCTTACCCAACGTTTGTCTAAAATCTCGAGAATCCAGATTGATAAGATTCGTGTCTTCCGAATGGCAGACTATGGCCACTATCACTCCTTTCCCTCCTCGAGGAGGCAGAGGCGTGAGCACCACCGTACAGGGGTACTTCAATTATGACCCTGGTCGCCTGCGCGCGATGCTCCTCCCTTCAAAATCGCATTGTATGGTCCATAAAGCAATGTACAATGGGATATTTTATGTTGTGGAGGCTATGTTCTTTCTCTCTGACGCAGAGGGCTTGGATGACGATGCTGTTGGATTCGTTGACAAGGAAGGGACATTGCTGATTGAGAGCCCTAAATTCCGTTGAGAGAATAGCGGCGCGAATATCTCGCTTGTAATTGAATAGAAAGAATGCCTTTCGAAGCTTTTCGTCGTTCTGGTGAATCAATTGCTTATCCACCCAAATTGAACACGTAAGGTAGCGCAGGTATGTGAATAACACCAGCCAGGATGAAAGTGCTGAGTAAGCATTGTCCTAAGCTGACGACACCACCTGACGTCGACTAGTCAAAGAGCTCATCAGGCATCAACCAGACGACATTGTGACTGATGAGGCTGACGGATCTTCAAGCTTTCACATATCCATTCGATTCGGTTTTAATTGCGGGACTAAACTAATCATCAAAACCCTACACATATCGCTATCTGAATACAAGTCGTATGGTAAAGTCAACATCAAGACATCACACCGCCATTTCGTTGGCCTACCAAGAATACGTAGCTCCTGCCACAGGTAGAGCATCAAGTGCGACAACATGATGACTGAAGAAGAACTGGTAAGCTCTCTCCAAGCATTTCAATGACTGGTCTAATTGTGATAGCGAAGTCGCTGGCAACTTTCCTCGGCTGTAGCCTTTACAGAGAGCGACAGAAAGGTCATTCATCATTTAGAGGCAGCTTTAATGGAAAGAAGATTCGCATTTCAGGAGTGTAGTGAGGTTTTATTTCAGGATGACAATGATTCAACTATATTCAGAACTCACGGGAGTGGAGAGATGAGGCTACCCTCTGGGTTTCAGGTTCGGGCGAAAGATGGTCAAGCTAGGGTCTATTGACCTTTGGGTTCATGTAGGCGCAGCATCTATGCCACTCGATAGTCAAGGTAATAATCATCATCTGCAAAGGCGCAATATGTCCTCTTACACAAGCTGTCACGATATCCTCTGTGGGCTCACTCTGCCATTTTGAGCTTGCCACGATGGCTTCAAGGACGTCGTCACCAAAAAATGAGGCGATTTGGCTCCTGATGCCAAGCTCTAGATTGAAAGGATCTGCCTAATGTTAGTATTTACAGTTCAGGATACATTGAAAAGCTTACATATGTCAAGAATCCCGGGGCATACCCAGCCGAAGAGGTTCGCAAGAATAACCAGGTCAAAATCCATCAGCACTCTAATCTCACCATCACCATTGCCCTCCTTTGCTAAGAAGGCCTTGATGCCACCTGGTAGTGCTTTCGTGAAGAGAAGAGGAAATACGGGATTTTCAACACCTTGAGGGTCGTCCCCTGATCGATACCAGCATGGGACGCCTCGAATGGGGAATTCGACAGAGGGTATTGCCCGCGCCCTTAAATTTCGCAGAGCCAAGTAGCCTAAGTAGATAAGCTATGTGTGATGAGGAAGAACTTGAATGAATATACTCGTCATGAAATCTTCCGACGTATTCGCCTTCCTGATGACGGCGTTGATTGTATCGCATTTAACGATATCTCTGACTCTCTTTGGCGAAATGATCAACGTGTCGCGGATGAATTGATCGAGAACATCCCTTCTAACATTCTCCAGCACTTTCTGAGTAAGGCATAGACCGCACATAATCAATGAAATGGGGTCTAGACCGCGGACAAGTAAAACTCGTCGGTGAAGTCTTTCGTCTGCTGTGAAGACAAAATCGAGAAAGGTCGCAAGCCGGGTCAGGTGGGTTTGATGGATATCCCACTTATTCATGGGAAGCAGTAGCACTGCTGCCTCAGTCCTCACTAAACATTCTCTCAATTTCTTTTCTGCTGACTTGAGTGAGTCTTGGGATAGGTCATGCGGCTGATAGTTGATCAAGGCTTCTTGCAATAAGTCTTCCATGGAGTCGAACGGTACGAGTCGGAGTCGGCGTTGGTGGAGGAACAACAAGACAGAAACCCTGAGAATGAAAGAAAAGTGGTGGATGAATGAGAAAAATGACGGGGGCGTAGGGGAGATGGTTAGGTTTAAATACTTACCATACCTAAGGTGGGTGTATAGGTAGGTAAGGTACCTTCGTAGATGCCTTTCCTTCATCTAGTGGGCGCGAAAAGCGACTTAGCCTACTCTGAATTGGGCAAAAGAACACCACTCATTGCGATGACCTGCGACTCGGTTAATCACATAGGGTACAGGGTGAATCTAATTAAGAACTCTACCTTGGATGACACGACCATGTATCTGCCACTTAGAGTGCTCTCACCAGGCACATGCATGACGTTCAATAAAAGCATATGCTGGAAAGAATGACGGTCCTACCCGTCCCTGACCCATTAATTGTTAATAACGCGGTAGGGAACGATTTGGAGCAATCATATCGGACAATTCGCAGAAACGATCCAGATGGCGCTCCAATATTCAGTTGAGCCGGTCCTCCTCCTTGGGCATTCAACGGCAGTATGTTCTGTCGGTCGAGCAGACGGGAAATCATAGTCTTCCGCACCTCGCGAAATTCGTCAACGATCCGGATTTCAAGGGCATGGTTCGCGTCGAAGTGGCCGATGTCAACTGGGAGGACGTGATGGAGAGAATTGACATACCACGAATTTCTTGCAGTCCAGTACGCAAAAGGTCGAAAAGAGATATGTATAACGCGTCACTCAAATCGATACTCAAATCCATATCCATCACTCGAATCCATCCCTCAAATCGATATCCATCACTCAAATCCATATCCATCACTTAAATCCATCACTCAAATCCATATCCATCACTCAAATTCATCACTCAAATCGATATCCATCACTCAAATTCATCACTCAAATCCATATCCATCACTCAAATTCATCACTCAAATCCATATCCATCACTCGAATCCATCCCTCAAATCGATATCCATCACTCAAATCCATATCCATCACTCAAATTCATCACTCAAATCCATATCCATCACTCAAATCCATCACTCAAATCCATCACTCAAATCCATCATTGAAGCTCATCATCCGAGTTCAATACCCAACCCAATCACGCAAGCCCAACCCATCACTCAAGCCCGTCACCCGTCACAGTGCAAGACCATGTCTTGACATTGGCTTCTCACTTCCCTCGCACACTCAGACCTATCTTGATCATTATTAGTTATGTCATAAGGCAGCGATTTTCGAATTCGTGGGCGCGAGCCTCTAAATCACTAGGATCGAGCCTTCCTTCTATGCTTTTTGTGTGCACTTTGTTCATGTCAATGGAAGCCTCGACCAAATCGACAGGCAAAGACATCAAGGCTGTCTCGGCAATCGCTGACAAAGCTCTCTGTGTTACGGAAAAGTCTTTGCTGGGAATGTATCAGTGCAAGAAGAACTTTGAGCGCAAGTTACCTGCATTAGAGAATCTACCTTGGCTCCGAACATCAGAACTAGTAGCAGCGATGCCTTCGTAATGGCTGAGTATCTTCTGCCAATGCGAATTCGCCTCCTTAATAGTGTTCTTAAGGTTACTGAGTGTTCTGACAAAGGCTGGGCCTGCATGTAGGTGTCAAGCGCATTGCTGGCGTCTCCTCTACCAGTTCTGCCTTGAAGTGTTCCAGTTTGACGCCTCACTCTCATTACTTTTGTAACATGAGACATTAACTGAGCCAGATGAATGTAGGCGCATCTTTGTAACAAACTTGTGTCTGGACTGTTGGTGATGACTTGGTCCACTTCCTTGAAAGCAGTTTCGATGGATCGATTGCTATGAATAGCATGTTCTGCTGATGGACAAGTTTGGATCAGCAACATCCATGAGTTAAACGTGCTGCGCCCTTCAGTTTTGAGAATATTTCTGTAATCAGGCCAGGTCAAATTTTCAACATATGCGGTTTTGATATATGGGGGTAGTGATTGCATTCCTTCATCGTGGTGACGGGAATATTCGTTATAATTCTCTGGTGATGGGGGGTCAAGGCTCATGAGATCATTCCAAGTGGCATACAAGCCTTCATCGGCCATCGTGAAAACTGCAGAGCCAAATATGAATGCATCTGAACCTTGTAGGGTTCTTATATATCGTGTGCATCGCTTGAGACGAAAAGTCAAATCCTAACATGAAAACTGACAGTCTCCACACTGATTGTTGTTGATTCTTGGCAACCTTAATCCAGAGATGTTCATTGCTAGAATTTAAAAATCAACTATGAGAACACCGAAATGAAACGCGCGAAAAGTCATGCGTAGACGTAGCATACTAGACAGAGCGCGTGGTGAAACTGGTCGGCCACGCACGCACACAGGGACGCCACTGCAGTAGGCCCAGCATGCCTGGTGAGTCGATCTCGTAGCCGCGCGGGCCTGGACGATGACGGTCTATCCCAGGAGCGGGTGTGTGCAGGCCAGCGAACGGCGTGCGACGTGCAGCGTGCGATATGCGGGGACCGCGGCGGGTTGGCCATGGCTATAAAGAAGGCGGCATCAAGCAGGCGGTTCGAAAACCTGCGCGGCGGCATCACGTACTGGCAGCAAGAACACGAAGACTTGTGCTCGGCGTCCACAGCGGACATCGACGGCCTCCAGGAGGAGATCTGCCTCTCCGTCGTTTCGTGTCACCTCATGCTGACTGAAGCAGGCGGGCGCATGAACCAGCAGCGCCTACGTCACTGAAGGCAATGTGTGCTTTTCCATGTGAGACGTGAGGGTTGTGCCTGAATTGGTAGATTGCTAATGGATCTATCCGTGCAACTGGACTGCCCACTCCTGTGACACGGCCAGTATTGAATTACGCCCTAGTCGTAGGACGGCGCTTGTGTCACCACGGAATTGAACAAAGTGGATTGATTGTTGTTAAGGTACAAAAGGAGACTTCCAGAAGTCCAAACGAAGGTAATTGGTCAGATCCAGCATCGGTAAGGAGTCTTACCGGGGCGATAACGACAGAACAAATGCATCAAATGAGGACTCCACATTTGGGATGAAAGTACTCCTGGGTCACAGAACAGAACCTTGCCTGATCGGCAACACACCCCCTCAGATGGGTAGGCGAGCCTCTCTCTGACCATCTGAACCACGAAAGATCAGGCAGATGCCTGTTGGCGGCTTTTGGTAGAGAATTTGGTGCCTTTGGAACAGTTGGCGTTCTCAGGCAGATGAAGGAAATCGTGCTTGTGAAGCAAATAAGGATGTGTGTAAGTGTTAGGAGAGGTGGGCGAAATTGAGCAAGCTGTTCACTGGTGGACCGCTGGTACGCACTCCATCTGCAGAAGCTTCACGAAGTTCTGATGCTTCTGAGTCGGGAGAATCTTTGTAAGCCCATCGCTCACTATCTTGTCAGTGCTCATCCAGTCCACGGATATCTTCCCCTGTCTGACTGTTTGTCGGATCCAAAGACGATGGATGTCAACATGCTTGAGCTTCGTAGTGGCTTGAGGCCTCTCACTAGTGAGTAACAGCAGCGTTTGGCGGTTATCACAGAACATCTGGATCGGAACCTTGCCATGAAAACGTAGCTGAAGCTCCTTGATCAGACGAAGAGTGGCAAGGTAGTTCCTCGCTGCGACACTGAGGGCCACCAGCTCAGCTTCGGTGCTAGAAGTGACCACGGATCGCTGCTTTGTAGCTTTCCAGTCAATTGGACCTCCAAAGAGCATGGTGGTGTATCCTTGTGAACTAAATCTGGTGATGGGATCATCGCCGAATGATGCGTCGCTCGCACAATACAGCGATGTAGAATGGTCTCCTGATCCTCCGTAGGACAGCGAGAGAGTCCTTGTGCGATAGAGGTAGCGGAGACAGTGGTCTGCTGCAAGGTGATGGAGTTCTGTCGGCCTGAGCAGAGACTCCGCAAGTCTTGAGGCAGCTTTGGCCACATCAGGTCGTGTTGTGGTTGCTGCGTAATTGATGGAACCAATTTTGCGTTGGTATAGTTGAATGGATTCAGCAGAGGCTTCGTAATCCTTTGGAGCAGGTGCTGGGTCTGTTGATAGAGGCGTCAAATGACCTCTGGTGGATGGCTGGAGGTTGAGGTCCTTCATCTTTTCAGTGATGTAGTTCTCCAGAGACAGCCAGAGCTTGCGCTGGCTACGATCTCTGACCACTCTGATGCCTAAGAACCATCTGACCTCGCCAAGTTCTCGCATCTCGAACAGAGACTTGAGCTGGCTCTTCAGCTCTTCGGCCGCTTGGCGATCCTCTTTGCGGTTCATGAGGATGATGTCGTCAACGTAGAAGAACATGATCATGCCTCTGCCCATGAAGACACAGTTATCTTCCTCGAGAGCCACGAGGCCGATCTTCCGCATAGCCTCGGACAGCAGCTTGTGCCAGAGAAGCGGTGATCGGCGCAAACCGTACAAAGCTCTCTTCAGCTTGAAAATCGTGCGCCTCTGTGGAGCGCCCTTCTTCTGTTGCATCTCCTGCATGAGATCCCAGCCCTGAGGGGCCCAGACGTAGACTGTCTCGTCGAGGTGTGCATTTGGAAAGGCGTTGACGGCATCCAACTGGTGCGTGTCTAGGTCAAACTCTGCACAGATGGCCATCAACGTTCTGAACGTCTTGGCTGCCAGTGTCGACGCGTATGTTTCCATCTCATTCTTGGGCTGTTGGTCTCCTCGTACGCAGAGCCTGGCCTTGAACTTGGTCACGTAGCCGGTGGAGTCAACCTTGTATTTCCAGACCCAGGTCAACCCGAGAACCTTGTGTATTTCCTGGTCGACCGATTCGAAGGGGACTTGCTCGATTGTGTCCATATTTTCAATGGTGTTGACCTCCTGGACGCTTGCTTCTAGCCACTGCTTTTTGTGATCAGAATGAAGCATCTCCTTCCAGGATCTTGGCTCCGCGGGCATATCTGTTCGGAGAAGCGGTTTCTTGTTCGATGGAGTCTGAGTGTGAAAGAATGAGTATTCCACGGTCAAATGTGATGATGGAGGCATTTTCTTGCTGCGGCGGGCTCCTAGAGCCTGGTCGGTGGGGGTGCCGTCTTTGAACTGTGACGGCTTTCTGTCTCTAGCGCTCCTTCGAGTGCCTTGGATTTGTGTTGATGGCGACGGCTGTGGGGCTGGTGCCACTGATGGTCGGGCCTCCACAGTCTCTGTCTCGTCTTCAGCTGAACTTTGATCAGCTGGTGTGTGTTGAGGTGTTGATTCAGGGCTCCGAGCTACTTCGATAGTGTCTTCAATAGCCTCTTCAGTCACTTGAATAGTGTCTGGCACGGGGATCGTGTCTTCCACAGCATCTTCAGCCCCTTGAATGGTGTCTATTACGGCATCTTCCACCCCCTCAGAGACAGCTGGCTGGCCTTGTCCAGTCTCCGTCTCTGGAGTTGGACGTAGTGACGGCAGGACATCATCTCTGCTGGCTGTGTGACCTTCCCGGGGTCGCAGTATCTCCGCGTTGATCTTTCCTCCAAGTTGGAATGTCCGGGCTTTCTCGAACAGGTCGATGGTGGCAACATCGAACTCGTCAATGTCCAGTGACGAGTTGAAAGGATTCTAGGCGTCCGCAACGGGCACGTCCAAAGCCTAGAATTCGTCCTATAGAATTGGCTTTAGGGATTGGGCGTCCTTGAAAACTGTGGACTCATCGAAACCCACGTCTCTTGTCCTCAATACTGCTTTCATCTCTAGAACCCAGATTCTGTATATGTTGCTGCTATCGTATCCACAGAGATAGCCGATGTGGGCTCTCGGAGCCAGCTTCTGCTTTCGGTTACGTCCCCCTTGGGCGTCTGCCGTGAGAGGATACGCCCTGCATCCGTATCTTCGCAGGTGAGCCAGGCCTGGAGCCGTAGTTCGAGCGGCAAGGCCCTTGGAGTTGAGCCAGTCGTTCAGCCTTCCTTCTGGTGTCGCCCACTGTAGGCGTCCCTTCGGCGTGAGATTGTGGAGATATGCAGCGGTTTGTACCACCTCTGGCCACAAATCCTCCGGGAACCTAGCAGCCGAGGTAAGGGTTCTTGCGATGGTGAATATCGTGCCTCCATTGCGTTCTGCGGCACCGTTCTGTTCTGGTGTCCTTGCGGCTGATCTCTCCAAGAGAATGCCGCGCTCTTCTGACCAAGTAACCAGATTGCTGCGTAGTGCTGAGTCCCAGTCAACTCTCAGGACCTTAATGACCAGATGGTACTGTCTCCAGAGAAACATCTCAAAGTTAATAAACGCCTGGAAGCCATCTGCTCTGGCAGGCAGAATCCTGACAACAATCTTCCCCGAATATGCGTCCGTTATTACAAGGCACGACTCCATGCCGTTATACGACTTCCCAGGGCTGAAGAAGTCCAGGTTAACGCGCTCAAATGGATTCGTCGTCGTGTACGTTGGCTGTCTCCGAGATACAATCTTCTTGGATTTCGCTACCCCGCAAGACTCGCATTCGAATGTTGTTGGCCCTTTCACCCCAACTCCAGTACAGCTGTATAGCAGCTGCTGTATGGCCTCTGGGTGGGCATGAGCCAGCCGTTCGTGCCAGAGCCTCGAGTCGCTGACCATCGCGGCTCTCTGCTTCTTGGAGTGATAGAAGGAAGTGGTGCTATGTAGGGTGTTCACCGCATACTGGCCACCCTTCTCCTGAAGTGGGATCTCTGAGCCAGTGGCTGGGTTGAACAGCATGTTCCTGAGCGAGTCCAGTCCGAGTCCTTGGCGTTGGAGCTGCCTGGCTGAAATAAGCGTCGTCGGGTAGTCTTTGATGTACGAGACATCATAGCAGGTGATGCTGATGACGTTCTGCTTGCTGTCGAGGGTGTCGATGGCCATCGTGCCATGCCCTTCGACGGGGCTTGATTTGCCTCCTCCTGTGCTGTATCTTACAGTGTCGGTGGCCTCGCGAAAGTTGGTGAGGAGGTCTTTGTTGTTAGTTATATGGTTGGGTGTACCAGAGTCGATCAGGAACTCGTGACGGAGATCCCCTCCTCGGTTTGTCCGTTGAAACTCGTCCGAATCAGCGACGGAGAAGTTGCTCATGAAGTTGGTGTACTCGTCATCGCAGCTCTGTTCATCATCGTCACCGAGGAAGTTGTTAAAAGCAGAGACGGCGACTCCACTAGTGCCTCTTGCCTCCTGCCGCTTCTTTTTGTCCTCCTTGATTTTCTGGTTCCAGAATTGCAATGTGCTCAGCTTCATCCTGCTGTTCGCTTAGTCAATCAGTCCAGCAGGCTCAGATGGGATCATTAGCTCCTATTCCTTCCATGGTGCCTGATACAGGGCCACAGCCCGCACGGTGGCAGCGCGATCGGGCCCTCGTGGAGCGTGCGCAGGAAGAGAATGATGAGGCAGATGTCGAGGAAATGGCAGCGGGCAAGTAGAGCGGGGCGCGGAACGTGCGACGGTCGCCGGTGATGGTGCGAGGCAGCCCGGGCCCGTAAAGGTCGAAGAGCACGGGCAGAGGGTCGTCGCGGAGGGGTCTACACGTGGGACTCAGTGCCGACAGAGTCTTTTGGTCGCCGAAGGCATATCGACGACGGCGAGGGGCGAGTCGACTC
>NW_009276929.1:1007219-1055700 GCF_000150675.1 Verticillium dahliae VdLs.17
TGCTAGCCTTAACCTTCTTGTTCTGCTCACATTTGCTCATGTCAGCTCAATTTTTCGAACCCTTTAATATCACGATGCTACTAGTTCTATATTCCACATAAGAGTTATTCTATTTCTCATACTAATCTAACTATTTAGTAGCGTGTCGTCTCTATCGACGCGCTATCTATCTATTAGCTACACTGTACACGCCGCCTGCACGACCCCATTCACACGACAGTGATACAATCAGGCGGGAGATAGCTGCGTAGAACGCTAGATACATACAGTCGCTAGGATAGAGAGCCGGCCACGCTGGGTCGACATCTTATATAGTTTGACAACGGTGCAATGGCAGTTCGATGACAGTGCCCTGCCGTCAGTCGCACTCACGTCCTCGCGGAGCAGCTGGCCGTCACGGTCTGGACGACGGTCATGGTCGACACCAGCGTCGACACAACCGTGGCGACCACAGTCAGACCCGTAGATGGCACGACCTTGGACGCCATGCTGACCTGGAAGAGCGACGACGACGACGACGACGCCGCCGGGGGCACGCTCGCTTGCGCGCCGGGTGTGGTCTGTCCGTCTAGGGGCGCGCCAGCCGATGGCGTCGATGCGCCCGCCGGAGCTTGCCCGGTTCTGGTCGACGTGTGGCTCGCTGTTGGTGATGCCTGCAACCCTGTGGAGGATGTCGCCGACGCCAGCGATCCCGACCCCGACAACATCGCCCCCGTTGGTGGCGCGCCGTCTGACTCGGGCGCCGATCCTTCCGTGCTTGTCCTGGTCATTGCGCTGCTTGAGCCTGGCGCGCTGCTTGAGCCGGGTGTGCTGCCTGAGCCTGGCACGCTGCTCGAGCCAGGTGCGCTGCTCAACGCGACGCGAAAGTCGGTCGTCGTCTGCGTCACCAGCGTTGGCACCGTCGAGACAACCGTCGTCGACGACCGCACGATTGTCGCCAGCGTACTCCGTGTCACCACCGGCTCCGACACGCACCCAATCCGGCCGACATTCACCAGTGGCAGGTTGGGGTCGCCGCGGCCTCCGGCGATCGTGGCGTGAGAGCACGTTGGTGGTAATCCCGCGCATTGCCTAGAAACCTGTTAGCGCGGATGTCTGTCGCGTCGCCTGTCCTGGTCGCCTGTCCTGGGCGCCCGTCTCGTCCGTCTGGCGCGATCGCTCAGGCGTGACCAGTTGGGCATGCAGGTGCGCCATCCTACCATGTAATGTGTGCATCGCCGCTGGGCGCCCCTGTCGGCACCACAAAGCTGGCGACCCTGCGACCTGAGCAGGGAATGGCCTCGAAGGCATAGCTGACGGGGAGGAAGTCCGGATTGTCGAACTGGAGGGTGGCCCCGCACCGTCGATCCAGCGCGTCCTCCACACTAGAAGCTGCGGTTAGCAACAGAGCAACAGACCATGCCACCCACACCACGACCACGCCCTACGAGCGAGCAGCATTGCGCCAACGGCCACACCAACAGCATCACTCGCTGCGAGCCGCATCACACCCGGCAACGCTCCACGCGAACGGACCAACGTACTCGGCAGACACCACCGACCGACCGGCCTCGAGGGCGACGACGGGACTCGACATGCAGATGCAGGGGCCGTCGTGCAGGGCCAGCACGCCGGCGTGCACGAGAGGGAAAAGGAGGAGGAACTTCATCGTCTTGGTGGGTGTGGGGGGGCCGTCGGTCTTGGGCACTGGGTTATCACGCTGCCTTGCGCGTTATGACCAGCCGGTTATGAGAAGTGGGAGCGTCTCGTGCGCCGCCACGACAGGCGACGGTCGCCCTGCCAGCTAAATAGCGAGGGCAACAGGCGGCCGTCCCATGTTGCATGTTCGTTGTCGGTCATAAGCCAGAGTTGATCATGCTAACCCACCATGGTTCCGAGACGCAGTCAATTGCTGGACGTCGGTTGTCAGATGGCAATTGTCAGACGTCAAAGCTGAAATCGCGCACCGTCGGTTCCACTGCTGATAACAAAACAAGGTTTGCACTATGACCCATGTCACATCTCAGGACATGGGTCACTGAACTTTCACGCACGATTGGTCAAGAACGCCCCATGTTGACCATCACGGCCTGATGATCAACGAAGCAAGACCGACACTGCAACCCTGACGTTACGAGCGGTTATGTTCCTGTCGGGGTGATCGTCCCGCAAGACAATACACTGCAGAGCAGACCACTTCCGATGCAGCTAAAGGCAACAGGCTTTCGATAACGTTGGCACCGATCATGTCCTAGACATGCATCATAAGACGTGGTGCCCCCGGGACGGTAGGGTTTTTTGGGCTCACTCGCGATTTGCTGCCCTCAGCACATTGGATCTTGCAAATGCATTGCTGGACTCTTGACTTGCGACTTGCCGGCGAGTCCTTCTTGCTCACTCTTTCTTGTTCACGAACATCTTCCGATAGTCCATACTACGCACTAGTGATTTCTTTCAAGCTTGTACTGCAACATGGAAATTCAACACGAAAGGACTCGGTTCGAGACGGATACGCCAGCCCTGCACCCTGTCCGTAAGTGTTGTAAATCCTATCGACTTCGTCCCGCATCGCCTACACGACGAGCTCACTGTGCAATACACGCTTAGCAGAGGCCAGCTTTTCGGCCACAACACTGCGCAGGGACAACAGCTTCATTCTCTCGGGCTATCGGTAGTGTGCCCTCAATGCCCGAATATGAGACGCGGCGTTAATCGACCGCATAGTGATGTGTCATCTTCGTACTGGCAATGTTTGCAAAGTACACTTGAACTCCACAATGAAACAGGTGCGGTAGCTTCACACTAGATGCGATGAACATCGCCTCTCTGACCAGTGACAAAGTCAACATTTGGTCGCATGCCCTGGGATCGCTGTGGTTTCTTCATCAATTTTTCGATGACTGTATCAAAGACGACACCACCGCTCTGTTGACCTCCGATAGGTTTGCCATCGGCATGTTTGACATGTCAGTGGCTTTATGCTTCTTCTTCTCTGCAGCCTTTCATACGTTCAGTAACCACAGCCACAGTGTTTACAGACTTAGCAACCAGATGGATCACTTAGGTATCGTCTTGTTAATGTGGGGAACTGGACTTTCTGGCGCCCATTTTGTCTTTCGATGCCAGCGGACTGCATACACGGTCCATCTGACTCTTATGTCGGCCTCCGCCGTGCTGAGCGGCCTAGCCACGCTACGACCTGCTTTTCGTGAGACGGGGGACCAACAACCGCGTGTTCTTGTCTATGCATGTTTCGGTATCGGTCTCTTTGCGCCGGTGCTCCACGGCTTGTATGAATTCGGGCTTGCGGAGCTCGACGAGAGAATGGGTCTCAGATCGTTTCTTGGCTTGGTGTTGCTCAACTCAATAGGGGCCTCGCTGTATCTCTACAAAGCACCAGAGCGGTGGTTGCCTGGCAGGTGTGACCTTGCCGGGCAGGGCCATAACTGGATGCACGGGTTCGTGCTTGCTGGAGTATGGATGCGGCGTAACGGTCTAGTTCAGCTGGCGATCCCGAAAAGCGCAAGACAGGATGTTCTATGAGTGGTCGAACGAAGGAATAATCATTCAAGCGCCAATCACGATCATGATCTGCAAACGAGATGATGGGCATACATTTGAGGGTTCTCCTGGAGATAGAGCGGATTGGCATCATTAAAAAAACGGAAGCTAAGCCTCAGTTCACCATTCATCAAATATGTGCTGCTTTGGAGCCGACTCCCTAGGCTTCTTCCAAGTCCTTGTGACGAAGAAATTCTGGACACATCCGCCGGAAGCCGCAGACAGGAAAAGATGAGGGAACTAAATCGTAACCCTTCCGTCACGGTGTAGTCTGAACCAGCCGTCGGAAAGGGCGGAGAGGACAGAAGGCTCGTGGTGTGCTGGCAGAGAAGCTTGTTTCTTGGACGATCAAGAGAAATCCTGATCACGTAATGGTCCACGGAATGCCCATGGTCCCTTCGCTGTGGTGTGCTGAGAGTGGAGACATCGGCTAAGGCAGCTACGCAGGCCTTGTAGTTTAATATTGAGGATTCAACTTTGACCTCCCCTTAGGTTCGTGCTCGGCGATGCATCCTCTACGCCAGTGCCGACGTACTAAACGAAGTACGAAATATCAGAGTCAGCCTGCGGGATCGAGATGGAGGCTAGATACACGTTTATTAAAGTACTGACTGCATGCAGCCTTAAGTAGATGATTTGCGTTCGGTGATCTTCTTTGTTGCTCATATTGAGATTTAGTTATACGACCGTGGCGGGTGGCTTCAACCCGCCCTAGGTGTGGAAAGGGGCATAAAGCACCTTACTGTCCGCCCAGTTCTCTAGAACCACCGATCCTTAGATATCTCAAGCTTTGCATCATGGATGCCCAGAAGAGAAAGCGACAGGGCCCACGCCTTACCAGTCAAGAAAGACTCATCCGTCCGCACCCCGGTGATACATCATCATCTTCTGATGACGCATTGTCTTCTGATGAGCGGCCATTCAAACGACGGAAAGTGAAATGGAAAGTGAATGAGTCGAAGCGAGCAAGTGACAACGATAAAGGCAAGCAGGTTCCCGCCATTGTGCCCACGTTGAAGTTTCAAAAGACTGGTGGAGCCGTGAAGCTCCTACCAGTGTCAACGCAAGTGCCGGATTGTCTCCCGTCCAAGATCAAAACAGATGGGGCAACGGCTGCTTCTCCCGTTTCTCTACTGAAATCGCTTCGCGGTTGGACCATCAAGAGCAGCAACGGCGCCAGTTCATCTGTAAACACAAACACGTATCACAAAACGAAGAAATCTTCAATGTTCAGACTCGGCATGGCAGTAAGATCTGCCCGTCCTGTTTCTTGTTGACTTGCTGACACGCTAGACCACGGAGGACCACACCCGTCTGAGTAAACAAAATGTTGACGATGTCTTGAATATCATCACTTGTCAGCACCAACAGAGAATCAGTGTTCTGGATCAAAACACGAAACTGTTCCCGGAATCCAACTTGACTCTTTTGCCCGTCTTTCAAGACGGTCAATGGGCTCTCGGCTACTACTCAGCAGCCGGGCTGACCGTGTACGAATCACTTCCCGACTTGTCCAGGCGCGAGGCCATGACAGAATATTTTCAAGACTACCACAAGACACAACCCGGCTTGCTCGTCACAATTTCAGCTCCGCTGATCCGCCCGAAGTTTCACGATTCCGGCGTGTACCTCCTGGTCACCGCTATTCTCCTCATAGCAGAGTGCGACCTCCCGAGCAGCATTGACTACGGCTTCTGGAAAGAGGTGTTGAAGCATATTTTTCTATCCCATGTAGGTTACCAAATCATCGCCCAGCCCATTTTCTCAAACACGCCGTCGTCAAGTGGTTGCTCGGATATGACCAACTTTGGACTGTCAGCTAGGGTTTCGCCAGACTGCCCGGGATGCTTCTTGCATGACAATCGGAAGGTGCGCATCAAAGGCCTCAGCCTGGAAGTGGTGCCAAAGTACCGTCAGTCGTTGCAGTCGGCTGAGAAGGCTTGCCACGCACTGTCCAAGTTGACAAAGATGTCATCGAAGAAAGGTGCGCGTGTTGCCAATGAAAACAGCCGCCGAATTATGCAAGCACTGCAGTTCGCCAAGTTGTCCAAGAGTTGCCTGCAGGCGGAAGTTGACAGGCTTCAATCACGTTAGGATGACTGACGGCCTTCAAAGCAAATGCAAGAGGGGATGTGGGTCTCCCTTCCGCTATCTCCTGCTGAGATGATGTGGGTGTGGGCGGAGCCTAGGTGCCCGTGTGAGAGAAGAGATTAACTTGATGCACACAATGTTCCCTACCCTTCGCCTCAAATTCGTGAACGAAATTAGACGACGATGTTGATCCTATGGAATTAGTTCGCGAGAGAAAGTAGCTATGATTGGTACAGGGATTCACTCTAGTATAAATAGACATGAGTATTAAACATTGGCGACGAAGTGTTTTGAGGCGTAAAAATGATGCAGGATATATGTACGTTAAAAACAAAACCAGATCGGCAAGCCTCGTATCAAATATTCCCTGCTGGCCATAAGTAATTGACTTCACGGTCCAGCCCCCGCTATGCGCCATATTGGCGGATGCTGGCTCGCAGATGAGACAGAATACTGAACCGCGTTGGAAAGCACTAATCACTCAAATCGCCTACACGGGGGTGAAGTGTGGCACCATCCAAAGAATCGTTTAACCCATTTCGCTATCCGCTCTCAAGCCTCGCGGCATCTCAACAGCTTCATGCTTGCCGATTTTAGAGGATGAAGACCTTCAGTCTACTCTATGTTGCTATTGACTCGGCTTTGGAATACTCACTTAGGCAGATGATGGAAGTCTCGACCGCCGTGTCACGGCCGCCCGCGGATCAAAGTGGGCCGAGGCCTGCCAGTGATATTGGCCTTATTACCTTTGAAGATTATTTTACGCCATAAAAGGCGGCAACGCCTTTCCTGTGAAGTCTTTTGGAATTCAGACGGCACTGAGTCCGCATTCATAGGATTCGTGGCCAGATCTTCCGTGATCCTTTCCCGCTGCTTTTCGAGCTGATTGACCGTGAATCGCAAGGGGTCCTCGCAGACCTCGGTCCCTTCGCTTTCATGTATTCGAGAGGCCGAACTGGGATCTTGCATAGTAGAGGATTTCTGGTCGCCACCCAATTGCTCGGTTTGCTGGCAAAGCGTGGCACATAACAAGAGTCCCTTATTCGTGCTCAGTCTTTCTCCTTTTATGCGTTGACGGATAACGGCATTTGGAATCGTGCTTGCGGCGGGGTGTCGTGCCAGGGTCTCGAGCTTCTGCTGTATATCTTCCAGCTGAGACTCCAAATAGACGATCGTGGTCGCAACAAGGTCTCGATAGACTTGTATGGTTTCAGTGGTAGTCGAGGATGTGTGGCTGAACATGCGCCATTAGTTATCAGGCTTGGCGGGACTAAGAAGCGACATACTAACAGTTTCATAAAATCAAGAGCGACAGTGATAGTGGACTGGTATCCAATCAGCTGCATCCGAAAGCCTTCGATACCATCGCCGTTGCTGTATTTGAGCTTGGTCCATTCACGAAAAGTTCTGCGATCAGCACCAGGTCGTGAGCAACGAGTAAGCAGCTCAGTTTCGACCTCGCTGCAGCTTCACCTGCACTGTTCCAGCGTGAACGTGAGTGCGGAGGGCCCAACGTCACGGATAAAATGCTCTTGTTCGGAAAACTGTTGTAGAACTGAAGTCAGACCCGAAAGCTCGCTCAGGAGAACTCGTACTGGGCGGGGCCGGGACTGGAAGGACTGGATCGTCTTGTAGAGTCTGCTGCTGGAGTTGAAGGCGAGGACCGCTACAGCAAGCACAACTGACGCCAAACCCAACGTTTCTGACATGATAGCGACGGCGTGGGGTGTTTGGCTCAATAGGGGAGAAGTCTACCCGAGCCAGATAGGAAACGTGCTTAAGCCTCACAGAGCAAGGTGGGGTAGATCACGTGTTGGGTTGAACCCTTGATTACCTGGCGACTTCATTCATATGCAGGCTGGAAAGGGGAAGATTCCAGTTCTTAACAACCAAAGCGCTACTCGCACGCGTCGAACCATACCGTATTTCGCCACCAACTGATGCGCCGAATTTCTCGCAGCATTGTTACTCGCGATCATGGAAAATCGAGACCAGTATTTCAATTTACGATCAAAGCGGGGTTGGCCATGATCTGTCCGAGAGGAAGCAGCCATGGAGCATTCCGGAACCTGCAGAATCTAGAGCAGGTAAACTGGAACGAAGGATTAAAATATCGATTGAATCAACCAAAGAACAGCTCTTGTCACCCTGCGAGCAAAGAAGACAGCCAGTGGTCGAGGGGAGGTGGCGGAAACTTGAGCTGAGGCTTGAACAACCGGTCCAACAGTGGCGTGAAGACCAAATTCAGCAAGGCGATGGCACGACCCAAATTTGGTTTTGACAAATGGCTGACTGATGTACAGAAGCAATCATGGGATTGGGATCAGACCTATGCCGGCCGGCGGCATTGTCAGCAAATCAACTCTCAAGCAGGTGGCCGAGAATTTCAAGAGCATTGCCCAGCATGAAGACAGACCAGTGCAGGCCAGCGATCGTTTCAGTGAATCGTCTCTTAATCAGGTGGCCGAAGATTCCAAGCCCATTGCCCAGCAGCAACCCAATTTAATGGGGCGCGGCACCAAGTTCCCAGTATCACTACCAAGAGGTGAGGCTATTTCTACCGGCCACGACTCAGCTTTCGATAGCCGCTCCGGCTGGGGCCCGATGCTCACTAAGCCTTCGGTGTCTTCTGCCCAAGCCATACAGCTCAGCAAGTTGTTGGGAGAAAGACTGGCGTACCACAGGCTCAAGAATGAGCAGGAGACTGCCACGAGGTTGAAAGACGAGGTCCAGTCTCTAGCAATGCATGTGAAAGCGTCAATCGATCACGACAAGCGACAGAAAAAACGCATCACGAGTCTAGAGGACACCCTTGTGCAACAGGCCAAAGAGCTAGTGTCGGCAACGAAGGAAGTGGCTACGTTAAAGGACGAACTACAGTCCACGATACACCAACTAGGCACCCAAGTCAAACTTTTGACAACGGCCGAGAGCAAGCTCGCAGTGTTCCGGTCCTACACTGAGGAATTGACCCCCATTGAAGATGTCAGGGTGAGCATGTACGTAATAAGACGAGTCATCCACAGGTAGGGCAACAAACGCTAATGCTGAGGTCAGCTTCAAGATGCTCGGCGCATCGTTCAATGACGCTTTAGATTTATTGCAGGCCTTTTTGGGGTGTGACCTTGACCAAGCCCAGCTGAAAGACTTGAGATCATGGGATCGCATCCGAACTCATGTCGCCATACAGCGTGCGATCCCACTTCCGGCCTCCGATTCAGCCCATGCAAAGCGGATGAGGACCATCGCCGGCCTAGTCATCTATGCCAGGGCGCTCACTACGTTCATATTCCAATTAACATACGTGTCCGTGGAGAATGACACCGAGAAGGCCTTAGACGTGCTGCCAACAGCAAATCCCGAGCAGGACAAGTTTGTCCGCGCTGTGCTACTCAGGGTATTGCCTGACCAGCAGAGGACGCGTCGAGGCGCTCGTGTGGAACGCGTTGTCGAGGCAGTATTGGCGGCAGTGATTGGCTGTGTACCGGCCCCCCTGCATTCGACCTTTCAGTCCCGGCTCACTCACCTCACAACTGTGCTATCTGACAATTGGCAGCTAGTACAGAAGCTCAACAAGAGAGTTGAGCCGTACTAATCCATCGAAAATCCAGACCACTGGCTGCCATTGCCGGGATCAGTAGACCCGGTCGCTATGGACATGAATATGGGAGGTCATGAATATCAAGCACAGCGGCAAAGCGCGCATCCAACACTCTCAGAAAGCGAAGTTGTTAAGGTTATATGGCCTGCTTTTCTTGCCGCCAAACCGGAGCAAGAAGCAGTAGAGGAAGGCATACCAGCAGATCTCATTCGTCACGGGTATACGCTTACGCGGGCAGATATCCAGGGTGCTACGAACGAGATGATGCCACGGCGGACTATTTGGAACGCCATGCGAGGGAGACGTGTTGACAGATCAAAGCTAGAGGCCCCACCCCCTGTGCCCCAGAAACTTGGGGATAATTCTTAATAACGCCCCCAAACGGGGGCGAAATTTTTCTTTTTGGCCCAGCGGGATGGGAATTGGGATAAAACTTCCGCTGGGTTCGGGGGGGGGTTTTACCCGGGGGGAAATTTGGCCCCCCCCCCCCCCCCCCCCCCCCCTAGTTCTTCTATCGAGCATATCCTGATGGGTGTTAAGGGATGCGGAGAGCACATGTCGATGGATGTACGGGAGCTTCTGCCTGGTGGAGTCGAGAGGCTACGGAGAAGGATCGAACACAATGCTGCCGCCGTCAGAAGTCGGTCAAACAACCCGTCCTCGACTAGTGGCCATGTGGCGTCAGCGCCAGTACATGTGAGCTCATCCGCAGCAGAGCTGTCTCCAGGGTCTTCGAACGTGTCGTCCGGCGATGCGGCTGGGCCTTCACCACAATTTCAGATGGCGACACAGCCTGCCAGTGGCATCTCTTTGCCGATTCAAGAAATCGTGATGAGTCCTCAGTACTTCCTCCTTTGTATCAAGACAGACTTGACCGTGCTGGTACAGATTGAGGTGTCTGCCGTAACCAGTGATAAGGCCCTCTTCAAACGCATTCGCGAGGAATATGAAGCCACACAATGGAAGCATCAAAAACACATCTCGATACCAGCTCCGGCATGGCTCCATCAGTCTTATGACTTCATCGTCGCAAGGCTCCCAGCCAGCATGCAATTCCTCACGGCAGCGTGGAGTAGCCTGACAGACACTCGCCTCCACCAAATCACTTCGGGCGACCTAGTCCAAGTATGTCTTTTATCAGGTCTCCATGTACTAGCTGACCATGACATCTTAGTTCAGCTTAGTCCCTGTTAGGTCTACCCTAACTATATCAAGGCGAAGCAGCTGCCACCCAAGGAGCAGGTAGACCAGCTACAGTACCTTTATAATCCAGTGCCGATGGACATTGAACATCTTGAAATACCGCTGGGACATTTGCTTAAGCCGGGGGAGCACCTTGACAGTTTTTGGCTGACGACGTTTCCGAAGAAGCTGCAGGGCCCGCTCGTGCGACTGGCTGGGGCGAGCGCAGAGCAGACAATTGGATGGGGAATCAGGGTCAACGAGAGGCCGAATACGTTTAACATTCTGTATATGGTAGTTGCGGGACTGATTTTGCTTATTATTGTCGTGCTTTTGTATGTATATCTCAAGGTGGATTGGAGTGAGAGCTATGGGCTGGGGGCATTTTTAGTGGGAGTAATGGCTATTTGGCTGCCCTTTCAGTATCTAGCTTGGAGTGGAGGCTTTGGGAAGAGTTGACCTTGATCCGTGAACTATCCAGCACTTTGGTAGTCATCGGAAGATAACCCACATCTCTGCGATGTGATATCGTCATTTCACGGCAAGGACTCTAGAGTCTCAAAGGGCTGAGGAGAGAAAATCGAGCCTACAGTTCCTCAGGTTCGCAAGCAAGTGAACAACTACCAAAGCGAGTAGTAGCACATGTGTGGGATCTTATGCCCAGTTCTTTGTGGACACAACGTATAGAGTTGTATCTATCTATCTTTTTGCACTTCTCATCTGCCGCTGCCTGACCTTCTTTTGACGCCTCAACTCCACTTGTTCCGATGACCTGAGCGGGACACCATGTACAGAGTGAACATGGTTCCGAAAGTGGTCCAAGTGCTGGAACTTTTCCTTCCTACACTTCGGGTGGTCGCAGCGTATCGGCTCGCCACGTTGCTCAGCGAGCTCCCGTTCTTCCAAACGATGGTCATCAAAATGGTCATTTCTGACCACGGGGCGACATTACTTGAATGTCCGCTGCCCGGAGGAAAGCCGCTCATCGCCAATGCAGCTCGGGCACTGGGTCGGGTCCATTAGTAGGGGGAAATCATCTTGCTCAGTTTTAGGCGTCTCCTGCTTGATGGATATGTTCATCTGCGGTCGGGTTCGTAAGCGTTCGCGCTTGATCGTCTCCCGCCCATCGCATAACGCCACCATTGTGTTAATAGCCTCGATTCGTAGCTGGTGAACTTCCGTCTCACTCAGATCCTTGGGCTGCTTGCATAAAATCTCGGCGAGCCGGGCCCGCTCGGAATATCGAGGTCAATCGCTGGCTCGACATACTCCTCTTCCTCCTCACCTCGCGCTTGCCTCTCGATGTTCCAGGTTGGCCGGTTGTAGAAGTAATGTTTCCGATATTGGTCTACAATCTTGGCCTCACGCCCTACTCGCATCGTCCTGATTGTATCTGTGAGCTGGCGGATCTTTGCTTCATACTTGTGGCCTCGAATTTGATACGACCGCTGCTTTAGCGCCGTCCGCTCTTGTTGAAGCTCAACAATCTCTGGGTCGGGGAGGAGATTCGCCCACACCTCTGCCGGGACCATATCTCACTTCGCCCGAGGATCACGGGTCAGGCTGACGTGCGCGAACAAGCGGTACAATTGATCTTCAGTCTCTTCTTCCAGAAACGTGTTTTCCAGGTCGAACTGAACCCTCTCGTTGAGGTAGGCGCCGTGAAATGTGGCGAACTTCGGATCGTGGCGCATCATTTGATCGCGTACTACGTCAGGCGCATTTCCTGAGAACCCCTTATCAGTTGCGGTCCACTTTCAGACGCCTGGGGAAAGTTCTAATATACCATTAGCCGCATTAGACGCTCCTCTGCGGAAGATCTTTGCCGTCCGGCGCTGCTCGAACCCAGCGTCCAGACTTTGTCGACCGAGGTCGTCTCTGAATTTACTGTACAGCATGGCCTCGGTCTTGGACAGGTCTCCACCACGCCCGAAGCGCCGAAAAACAGGAATCTTCTTCATGTCTTCCTTCCACCGGAGCGGAGTGCATTTAGTGGAACCCCAGTTCTTTGTCCCGAGGACCCGTGTAGCGTTCGTCAAGCTCGGCGCGTCGAAAGCCTGGTCATGCAGCGCGAGGGCGATCATGATGCTGACGGGACAAAATATTAACTTCCTGGTGGGCGTGAAGGAGAAGATGATGCTAGCCTCTGTTAACGACAGCATGGTGTGACGACAATGCCTGAGAGCTAGACACTTACGGTTTGGCTTGTTGTCTGATCCCTTATGGTGAACAAAATTGATCGACATGACCGGGATGGCTCGACGCGTCACCGGATGCTCGACAATCATCATGGAAATGTCCTCGTAGCAGAGGGCTTTTGGGCGTCCGCGCCCTGTAGTCTGCGTGCAGAGGATCTCGTCTAGGCGCAGGGACTCTTCATCTTGTGCGACTTCAGACTCCTCTCCTTCGTCCTTGTCGGCACTTTCACTGATGGTCTGTCGTCCTTCCGACGGGACAACCTTGAGGCCAAAAAACTCTTCCATAGAGCCGTCTTGAGGTCGCTGCCGCTGGTTGTGAACTAGCTCGGCGATCCTGGCGCCAGTATAGCTTAGAATGAGGTAGCAGCAGGCTTGATTAAGCCGGTGACACTCGCCAGGAAAGATGCTAGTGTCATAGGCGATGTTGAACGTGAGGAGAACCCGCACCTCGTCTGCACCAACCACAGGTTTACCATTCACGTTTGGTTCGCGGAGGCCAAAGCGTGGGACCAATACTTGACGGTGGTACTGATGAAGTACTAGCAAGCCGGTTTCATGAAATCAGTGCAGTAGTGTCCGTACCTTGTAGACCTCCTTGGCATCATTCCTCTCGACGTAACGGCAGGTGATGGTGGTGTACAGCTGCTGAAACTGTCGGATGTATACATGTGATGTTCCCCATGACTTGACGTTATAGTTGCCACAGTCGAACAGGAAGAAGTCTATCGTTAGTTCGCGTGTCAGGTTCTTGATCGTAGCCCTCCAGTCCCCAACGTTCGTCTCGGCGCACTACCTGGAAGGACAAAGTAAGTAGGCTGACGTCAAGCCGAGCCAGCCTGACAACACTGCAGAACGTACGGTTTCCATTTCCCCAACATGCCAGACATATTCATCTCGGTCTCGTCGCCGAATTTCGGCCGACAAAGGTAGGGGGCGATTGGACACGCGGCCGTCTGTCGTGAACATGTAGCCCCTTGTGGCCGCCTATGCGTTGGGAGAATTGAACGGGGCAACCAGGGAATTGTAGTACGGCTAAATCGTGCCTTACTGTTTGATTAACAACAAATCTTACAGTTGCGTAAGCAGGGCATAGGATCACACGGTTCGGGAGGAAGACAATCTTTGACGAATGAGCTGATCGCCTCTGTCGAAGTTGTAGTCATGTCGTTCGTGTCTTTCGATGGATGCGTTCTGGTGAGGAGAGCTAGCTTTGGTTTGTGGGCGACAACACGCAACGCGTCGATGAGGTGAACTGCTTGGTCATCCTCACAAGTGAGAGTGGGAGAACAAATGCCCGGGTACCCGTGCAAGTCGTGAAGCTACCCATTGATCCCACAGTTGTCGACTGGATAACCCCACCAAGCCCACTCTAATTCAAAAGCCTCGGGTGGCAGTGGTCATGGCCGCCGAGCCTCACACGGAGCTCTTAAGCTCGCTCCAAAGGTGCGATACCGAATGCTCTGCGCCATGAGTATGCTAATTCAATAGGCTATTCATTGAGGGTCTCTACTCCGACCTCCAGATCATCTGCGGGGACGACCGGTATCAGGTTCACCGGGCTATCGTATGCCCGCGGTCGCGATTCTTCGCTACCGTGTCTTCAAGGTTGGCATCCCTCCTCTAGTCTCATTTCCCCGCTACCTATGCTCGAGGAGGGAAATACAGGTACTATCTGCCTCGACGATGATGATCCTCTTGCTACGAAGCTTATAATATATTACCTCTACCACCTCGACTACCCTTATCCGGACGACATGGCGCATTCATTCTCGCAAACACGGAAGCCGCCAGCTTCACGTTCTCCGCTCCGGGTTCTCCGACCTCAACAGCTCACACCAAGGGCAACAAGAAGAAGAGAGCGCACATGCCTGACATTGAGTCGACTAAGCCGTCAACCTGACCATACATGCAAAAGTGTATGCACTTGCCGAGGAATGTGACATCCAGACTCTGAAGAACACGGCTCTCGAAAAATTCAAGAGGGATGCGGAGCTGTCTTGGATGTCTCTTGACTTTCTGCGGGCAACGGAGGAAGTGTATACGTCAACGTCCACGATCGAGCCATGAGGGACTTAGTCCTCGAAACATTCGCCAAGCATCCAAGTCTGTTGGATACGAGGCCGGCACAGAACATTGTCCGTAGCCTTGACCTCTGTTACGATCTGATGATGCGATTTCGGGCGCTTTCCGTGCCAGCTAAGTTCTCTTTTGGGGCCACAAACTGGCCATAGTGATCACTGGTTGGTTGCCGTCGCCGCGCTCTTGCTGCATCTAGAGGGTTTCAGGTGGGCATCCACGAACCTGCTGTCTTCCATCAGTGTCGAGGTGGACCCGAGCGACAGGTCTCAACAAGCGATTGAGCTTTCGGATACTATATCCAGGCAGCTAATGACACGCAGATCAAAGTCCAGCTAGTGCAAATTCAACACGACTCTCTCTCACACACACACACAGACGCTGCAATGCAGAGAAGAAGTCGGCTGTCCATCTTTCCTGCTTCTCGTTTTCCAGCATCCACAACAGGTCGACTCGTTGCGTTTTGTCATGGAAGAGCACACGCGACAGAGATGTTCGCTCCTTGCGAACCGCGTCCAGTCGACGTTGGAAGCTTTGTCGGTGCTCCCCCGCCGCGCTCGACGCGCTCAACACGAGCTCGGTCTCTTCCTGCTGCAGGCGCTGGATGTGCTCTTCCGTCGCTCGGCGAGCTGCAGCGCATAAGGCAGCACTCCGGAAATGCCCGCGCCTTTGGCCACCAGCATGACGTCCTCGTACTGGCGAAAGTCCGACTTCTGTCCGTAGGGGCCGCCCAGCTTCAGCGCAGCGCCTTCCACCAGTCTCTCGAGCTGGCTCGCGAGTGTGCCGTCGCGCGCCATGAGGAACGACATGGTGCGGACCCCGTCCGGCGAGGCCAGATCGCCGGGCTTGAACCACAAGGGCTTCATCGCGTGGCCATGGACGCCCGGCACGAGCGAGCGTGGGAAAGAGGCCGGAAAGTAGATATTGAAATGATCGTCGGCCGAGGCCCGGATGGGCGCGTCCGCGTGCACGGTCACGAGGGCGGCGTCGTCATCGAGTTCCAGTCGGAGCACGCGGACGGTGACCTGTCGATACCACCAGACGGCGCGAACGCAAGCCGCAACAATCCAGCAAGAACATCCCACCGTAATGAGCGCACGGCTTACGAGCACGGGCAGAAGGTAAGCATGCCATACCAGGCCGGCCAATGCCGAGACTGCCAGGACGAGGTGGGTGACGAAGAAGTAGCGGCCAAGACGCCGACGTGCTACACTCACAGACAACGGCAGAATGAGCATCAGCGTGCTGAGTCCCTGGCAAGATCTTAGTCTTTACTCTGTACAGCGCCTTTCGGCGAGCGACAAGTGCCACTTACGATGTATCCCGACGCGACAACGGCACCAGGCCTCGGCCGCAGAGCCAGGACCATGAAAGCGTGGATCAACGCTTGGGCGATGGCGACCCTGCCGATCCAGTGATGAACGAGGTTGACGGTACCGAGAGGTACGTTGCACAGGGAGGTGAGAACGTTCGTTCGAATGACGATGGAGAGGGGGACCAGATTGACGAATGCAGCCACGCCTGCTCGTCTCTCCACCTCTCTCAGCGTGGGCAGGGCACTGAAAGGGTATAGCAGAAGGGCGATGTTTACGCCAGCGTACGAGAGGACGGCCAGAGCCTCCCATCGGGTGGCGCCCGTCCAGTGCTGCCGGCGGACGAGCAATGGATAGGCCAGATGCTGGGCGTAAAGCACGCGTACGTAGGAAAAGGCCTGCCGCAGAGGGCGGGCTACGAGGCGTGCAACTATGAGGATGTAGAAAGAGAGCATGTAGTAGTGCAAAGCCTCCATTGTCGCAGTCGGCAGTGTTGTAGGGGCGAGGAGCGGAAGTGGCAAAGGGCACACGGGCAGATGGGCAGATTGAGGAACGCCCGAATGATGCCTGGTCGCCGCCCGGGCATGATCCAGGTTTAAGGGGCTACATCAGAGCCTATGGGGCGCTTGATGCGTGCTTGGTGGTGTGCTAGGTGGGAGAGATGCCAAAGTTGACAAAGCAATTGAAGCGACGCCAGGGCCCGTGACAGCACGGATCAAACCCGCAATTGATGTCAAGATGAGATCCAAGACGGCTCACCCAGGCGCCCTCTGTGACATGGCGCGTACGCCGTTCCGATGGATAAGCGCCGATCGCAAGCGCTGGCCGTTACCTATAATGTCGAAAATGGCATCAAGATTGGAGGCTACCAGCGCCTGCTCAAAATAAACGGGCGGCAACGACGGGCGGTGGCCTGGACGTCCGCCTGACCAGTCCCGTGCGCCGGTCCCCCATGCGAAACGCCGTGTTGCCGCGCCCGTAGCCCCACTCGCCTGTTTCGGCGGACCTGCTTCGGCGGCTGGATGTGAGATTGCAAAAGACGGAGGCCGGACCTGAACACCAACCGGGCCGTGCGACGGCGTTGCTTTCTAGACGCCGGGCCTATACAGTCGCCCCAAGTCGAGGAGGCTCCACGAAAATAGAACCACACAGCGTAGGACCCCTGAACACTTGCAATGCTGCCGACGGGATTACCGCAGGCGGCATAAATTCAACGACCCTCCCTCGTTCCCTTCGTCCCTGTGTCACAAGGGAAAAGGCCAAAGGCAAAAGTCCAAAGAAACCAAAACGCAGAAGCGGCTCGCAGCAATCAGGGTTCTTTCAAGCCGGGTTCTGTTATTGATTGTCCACCACTGAGCGTCACCCCGGTGGATTGTCTCCGTACGAGGCCAGTTCTTCCACCATGACGCGCGGGAAGAGCAACAAAGACTTTCGCAAAGGGTTCGAAAACCGAAAGACCGGCATCTTCAAAAAGTCGGACACCTTCTACCGCTACTACAAAGCCAAAGTGGCCGTGCTGGTAATCGGCCACGATGGCCACCTGGAGGCCTACGAGTCTCAGCATGGTCTCATCCGAAGCTTGACGGCGTCTCCTGTCCCGCAAAAGACCATCTTGGGGCCCGACAACTTTGAGACGGTCGCGGCCAGGGACGCCATAACGCCAGCACCTAGCAGCCCGCCTGCGGTGGCCGCTTCGGCTGACTTGACCGGTTCGACTGACGCGGGCGACGCAGCCAACGCGGCTGACTTGGTCGTCACGGCAGTTGGATCCCCCCCGTCGTCCTACTTTACCTGTCTCTCGGGCAGCTCGAGCGACGGTGCGGAGTCCTATTCGAGCCTGGACGGAGAGCTGTCTGTGTCGCCTCAGGCGCCGCTGGCCACCATGTTGGCAAGCAGCTCGTCGTCCAGTGGCCCGTTGTCCAGTGGCCCATTGTCCAGTGGTAGCAGCGGGAAGGACACAGATGAGACTGCTCCCATGTTCAACGACTACGACTTTGTCAACATGGGAGACACAGTGTTCCCATCTATGTTTCTGGAAGGCGACATGCTAGGCACGACATGTGAGCAGCAGGCTGAGATCTTCCCTGCCATGGGCATGTCTTACGCTCAAGCCGCCGAGACGGCAGCACACGGGACCGAGTCATCACGTCGGAAACAAGCCCTGCTTTCGTTGGCGAACCGCTGCTTTCAGGTGTAACTTCCCTCTTGCGCAAGCTTGGCGCTTGTTGTATCTGTACGTTTCAGTGGTGAGCCACTTGACCACGAGGAGTTTTTGGAGTTCTATGGCGTATGTACACTATGATTCCCAATACAGTCTGATGTGGCAATACTCCACCACTCCCCCGTAGTTGTATGAAACACCAATGACCAATGATGGTGACACCGTGTGTTGGCCGATCACAAGTGATGACGATCCCAGCTGGCTGACGGCCCCACCTCAGTGCCAGAATGGAATGCTGGTCGCGCGACTGCCATTTGTCGGTGTCCAATGTTCGCTTCCGACAACATAACACCACGTGACAGAGGCTACTTCGAATTCAAAGTTGATTGTGAGGACACACAGGACAAAGTCCCCTGACTAGCGAGCAGGCGCGTACCTGGAATCCGAGAATTGACCTCTTAGAAATGAATCATCAAACCCTGAGCTCTTCATGCGAAATCAGACATGTAGATCAGGCCAGATGACGCATCCACACCTATTTGGTGGCAGACCAGTATAAGAGACGGGGCACGGCTCACTTGAGACACAACTGGCACACGTTCAGACGCGATCGACGCAACCACACCGTATCCAGCCCCGTACAGCACACCATATCACCATGACGCAGACCTTCAACGTTGCAATCAGCTACCCCTTACCCGCTGAAATGACGCTCAAGGATGTCAAACGGGTGATCCGAAGCTTAGGTGGGACGTTCCACAAACGGGACTTCGCGACGGCTACCGTCTTGTGCATCTCTAAGGATCTATATCGAGATCTTTATCATACCAGCCTCGAGATAGAACAGCAGGGAGGGTCTGTTGTCTCCTTCGACTGGCTTGAGGATTCATATCAGGCGGGCTATTTTCTGGACCCCCTTGAATATCACCTTTCTCAAGAACGATGGGTCCTGTGTGAGGAAGATGAAGAGAGTAAAGAAGATGGTGAAGAAGAGAGCGAAGAAGAGAGTGAAGAAGAGAGTGAAGAAGAGAGTGCAGAACAAAGTGAAGAAGAAAGTGAAGAAGAGAGTGAACAAGAGAGTAGAGGAGAGAGTGAAGAAGAGGAAGAGAGTGAGGACGAGAGTGACGAAGAGAGTGAGGAAGGGAGTCAGGAAGGTGAGGACGAAAGTGAAGAAGAGAGTGAGGCACAGCGTGTGGAATACAGTGATACTATCGCTGCATTATTTGGTATGTTCCGCTCTCTCTTGCTGACAGCGGTCGAGCAAGAGAGAGAGAGCGAGAGTGAGGCACAGCGTATGGAATACTGTGGTCATATCGCTGTCTTACTCGGTAGTTTCGACATTCTCTTGATGAAAGAGGTCGAAAAAGAGATGGAAGGCAAGAGTGAGGCAGAAGTTGAGGAAGAGAGTGAGGAGAGTGAGGAAGAAACGACTGCTACTCGATTCGACCCCAGAAGGCCTTTGTATAACTGTGGCATTGTCATAGCCGACAAGTCCCCCTATCTGACCCAGGCGCAGCTCGTGGAAGAAGTTGGTCATCTTGGAGGGGTATTATTACCTAGTATTTCGGCGGATACTACTCATCTTGTGGCCTCACCAGCGATTTACAACAAGCTCCCACAAGCTGTCTTCTCGCGGTTCCCCAACGTCTCCTTTGTCAACCATGATTGGCTAGACGCCTGCTCGCAACAGGGGTCTCTAGTAGACGTTGGTCCGTACATACACGACAGACTGGCTGAAGACGAGAGCGAAGAGGAGGACGAAGACGAGAGCGAAGACGAGAGCGAAGACGAGGATGAAGACGAGAAAAAGGACGAGGATGAAGACGAGGGCGAAGACACAGACAACCCGAGTTGTGATTCTAGAGAAAAGATTAGCTGATGGCGTACTCCTCAATTACCTCATCAGCTGAAGCATAAGGCAACATTTGACTACCGCTCGTCTGTTTGCCTTCCTTGAGTATCAATCTGTCGATGACGGGTTGCGTACGGTGCTTTCACCTGATCCTGGCAACGTACCAGACCATTGTGAGGATGCGCATGATGTACATATATTGGTATGCAATTACGCCATAATACTCCAGCTGGATATGGCCATCGCCGCATATGCAGCTTCCTTTGACGTGACGGTGCTCAATCATGAAACCGCGCCAGTAATTTGACCTCATGTGGATCAAATGGAGTGATGTCCGGGCCGGAGTCAAGGCGGACATATCCGTGGACGAAGTGAAGATGCTCTGGCTCCCATCCATGAAGACCATGGCGAAACTGAGCGTACGGAGCGCTACGCAGTTCGTCGGAAATTGTCGTTTCCTTTGATCGACTTGACGAGCAAGGACCGCGTGGAAGCGGTCTACAACGTACATGGCTAGCAGTGACAACTCCAGTGTATTGATTGAAATGCTTCTCCCCGGCGACGTCGCCTTTCCTTTCCGCAAAGAGTCTTGGCAAACATGAATGTCTCGTTGATCTTGCGGACGGGAGGTGCCGGCCTCGACGTGAGCTCCTTCATAATTAGAGACTACAGTGCTTGTCTTCGCCTCTAGGGCTTGACTGATATCCCGCGTCCATGATGGCTACTATCAGCAGCAGCAGCAGCAGCAGTAGCGGAATACTCATCATCCTCACTTTACGCACCCGATTCCTATCCCCGAAGACTTCTTCACCCAGTGATGGGCATTTTCTAAGCGCCACTGGCGGGAGAGCTTTCACCCACCCGCTTTAGCAGGGCGCTTCTGGTACCTGCGGGGGCACACCGGCAGACTGCTGGGGATTTCCGAAAGCCAAAGCTGCAGGCGCGATGTCCTGTAGACAGTCAATGAGAGACCTTATTTCTTCGAGGAGAGACACTACCGATGTGACAATGGTCCCAGGTAGAACGATGCTTCCTGCACCGATGCGCACACCGGGGCAGATGAGCACCCCGGCCCCGATGGAGCAGGACGATTCGATTATGACGGGCCTGCTCTTCGCCAGCCTGTGAACACCTAGACGTCTATCACACTGGCCAGGGTCATCTGTTGTGATGATTTGGACGCCATGTGCAATTGTGGAATTCGCGCCGATCGTTACTCGTGCGCCATCGTCAAAGTAACATCGCTGTCCGATTGTGACATGTTCTCCAATCGTGATGTTATATCCGTACCTGCAATGGAATGGGGCCTCGACTGTGAAGCTTGGTACACGATGTCGAGCATCCCGATTCGTTGCGTTCGAGAGCCCCCCGGATGATGGAAAGATGATCTGGCCATACAGGAACTGCTGTATCGGTTGCACCAGCGTGGTGGGTACTACGCCGGATACGCACTCCATAACGCTATTAAATTTCTGGCAGGCGAGTGTGCAGCGGGTGCAGTCGTCAATAAGCTTCTGCTCTCCTTCGCAGTAGACACTTTCCCCTGCGTAAGGAAGAGTGGCCGTGGGGAGCGGAAAGTCATGACCGATCCAGTCTCCGTTTATCTCTTCGTCTTCGATGCCGATCTCCCGTAGGTCCCTTTCGCTTGGCCAGGAATCCGGACAGGCCAGTGGTTGTTGGATAGTGCTCGATTGAAAGACATGAGGGTGTCTCCTCGCATTCTGGGCTGGGAGAGATATCCTGCATGTGAAGGCGGATTGGAATGCTATGTCAGGCGCGGTCTGTGTACTTTCTGGCGCTGTTGAGACGTCTTGGTATTCTTTGCCTGCCTCTATGTTCTTTGCCCTCTCGGTCGACGAGCTTGCTTGAGCCGGGCTGGGTTGCGAGCCATGCTCGTGGCTCATCGTCGTCAAAGCTGGATTGATCGAACCGGACATGGGAAAGCTTGGTAGGTCGGGCGGCATATCGAAATCACAGAGGTTGGTTGGCGAGGGTATGAAGTTAGAAAATCAAGTTCTGTTCGGAAGCTGGTGTACGCTGCGGACAGCCGCCTTTTATAGAGAGATATTCGTGATCCTGCTCTGAAGCTGACCTGACGTACCAGCACTTTTGGTTGCATGTGAATCTGGTCGCCCCTATCTCGAGGACTAGACCTTCAGTAGGTTCACACACAGCAGTGGCACCCACAGAGGCGCATGGCGCTTGGTCAGCTTGACCATAGGCCTCCATAGTCCTGACTTTTCTTTTCCTCTTGTCTTTTTTTCTTGTTCTCGGCTGTGATGTCCCTATACTCAGTCATCCTCAGCTCGCCCTGTCTCTACGTCCCGTCTTCCTGCTTTTCCCTCCACTTTGCCCTCTCCGCGTCTACTTCGCGAGTCACCATGTTCATCACCAGGTCAGCGACAGGACATCAAGGTCCTCTTCTACCCTTCTTCCCTGCCTCAGGCATTCCACAAGCCACTGGTGGTTGACGAGATGGAAGGCCTTGTCCTCATCGCTTTTCGCCCGATCGAGGACATTTCTCACGTAAATGCCTTGATGACGAATCTCCTCCTCGGTCGCGCAAAGGTGTGTCAGGGTGTGGATAGGCTCGCTAGCCTGATCGCAAATTCCCCCCAGATTGACGATATTCTCTTCGACAAGCTTGAAACCAGGAACGCCACGAGATCGCGGATAGCTGGATGTGAAAGCAATCACGCACCCCCGCAACGGAGCGGCGTGTGCACACAATGCAGCAAGGTCGTAGTCGCAACTATCCACGAACCTGCCCAGGGCGTAAGAATCTTCTAGCCAGCCCAGAGTGACAAGAACGATGTTCCTCGCCCTTGCCGTTCTGACATCGTGGCTCGAGGAATAGTACTGGCTCGGCTCAATGCAAACGTGCGTCGTTGTCGAGCCGACATGCTTTTGATAGGTCCCGCCAAGCGACTGAATCCAAAGCTTTGTGAGTTGCATGCTCACCTGTTGCGGAAGTGGACAGGCAATCATGACCTTGACCGGACCTCTGAAGCATTGGCCTCTCGCCTCGTGGACGACAAGCGGAAGGGGGGCACTCATGACGCGTGGACGGTCCTGCTCTGCGCTACGAATGTCTGTGTGCTTCTGACCGGCTGTTGACTGCAAGGCACATACCGTCCGCGCCTCACCACACACCTCAAAGAGCAGAAAAATAAATGCATGACAGTACAAGCCTAACTTTGACAAGCAAATTACGAACAATGCCGTCCACCGCGCTTCCGATCTGAAGTCGAATCAGACAGCACGTGGTCTGTGCGCTCACTGTCGCTGCCCGGTCGGCCAATGCCTGCTTTTGTCCGCTCGGCGGGCCGGGTCTAATCGCTCAATTCGCCTTCGGCGTTTCACCATTCGTCCGCGTGCGCAAGCCGCTAGATTCATCTTGGAAGATGACGACTGACTTCCTGCTCGTCGTTTAGAGGCCATGGTCGAAACACACTTCTGCGTGATGGGTTTGCGGCGAACATAAGGGCCAAGAGAATGTCTGCTTCTGCACAGCGATCTGTCTACAAGATGAGGGTTTGTCGCGAATGCGCGTCAAAGACGGCCTGACTGCCAGCCTGCCAGCTGAAGACTGCCCGACTGCCAGACCATGGCCTACTAACATTCCCGCACCAATTAAACATGTTTCCGGCACTGAATATCGCCGTGAGCTGCCCACTGCCTAATGAGATCTCTCTGGAGAAGGTCAAGACCTGGATTTATAGGCTCGGCGGGAGCTACCATGAGCAGGTTCACGAAACGACGCATCTCTTGTGTTCTACGAACCACCGCATTCGATATTTGCACGAGGATGCCTTCCGAGCCATGCAGCTGCGGGCGGCTATCGTTCCTTTTGAATGGCTCCAAGGATCATACGACCAAGGCAAGTTTCTGCCCGTGTCACATTATCTTTTGAGTACGCGGCGGAATCCAAAATATGCTCCGCTCACAGGCTGCGTCATCGCGTTCACGAGCAGCTTCCCTTTGCCCAAAGGCAGTGAGAGCTACGACAGCGTGCGCAACGCCATTGTCAGGCTAGGCGGTACTCACAGGACTGATATACGGCCAAATATCTTGACGCACTTCTGCATCACAGAGAAAGAACTCGATCGGTCTGGCCCTCTCGTCGAGCGGGTCGTCAGGCATGCTCTGCGGCCCGATCGGGAACCTCTCTGGATAGTCAGTTGTCAGTGGTTGACCGAATGTATAGAGCAACACGACCGGGTTGACGAAGGCTGGTATACGTTCTCGAGGTATAGTTCTGGTGGGGGCACAGATCACCCCGGCGGTGAGGTCATGTCGAAGGATGTGGAGAGCGAGGAGTCGACATAGTATGGCGAGAGGGTCAGTAGTCATAGCGCAAGAAGCTTCATTTGGCATCTCTCCTTGATGCAGTTGTCTAACGATGCTGCCTACCGTGACCATCCTGGTTGTTTGTCGTTGTCTTGCCGTCCTGTGGCCGTTCCCCATCGGGGCATATTAACATGCCAGCCAGCTGCAGAGAAACGAGCATGCAAAGGAACCCACGGCACAGACTCGGCACAGACTCAATGGGTGCTGCTCCTTGGTAGCTTCTGTCCAGCAAATTGATGATCCCTGTGAAGGAGAGAGTGTTTTTTTTTGATGGATGTGGATATCAGTTCAACTGCTTACGCGCCAACATGAAGTCAGGACCATCCCGGACACTCAGCAGCATGCGAACAACGAACAGGTATTGCATACATGTCAGACGACGAAGATGACGAAGAATGCGCAAGGAAATACAGCGAGTATTGTGGTCGTCGTCCATACAGAGCTATACGTCTCTGCCCTGTGACGCTTCACCAGATAACGCGCACTTCTGGTGACCTTCGCCCAGAAATACAGAGTTCAGCCCAATACCAAACTTAGCCGAATACTAAGCTAAGCCGAATATCAAGCTTAGCCGAATACCAAGTTCAGCGTCCGCACGGGACTGCAAGAGATTGCTGGCGGGTGCCCAGGCCCGTATGATCCGTTACTCCGTCAGGCTTCCACTCAACAGCTCGATAGCCTCATAATCAAACGGATGACTTTCCCCAACGGCGAGCAGCAGGTCGTGTGCCATCTCGCGACTGATCGCCAGCCTCTTTCCGCGAATCTCGTCCCGGCCGCAGAAAACCTCTCGATCTGCGTGCCAAGACAGCCGGACAGCATAGCTGGCGGCGCCGCCCGGGCGGACGTCCATCCAGCACGGTGTCTCCGTGATACTTCCGGGTTCAAGCTCGACCCTTTCCAGGCCGGCGTCGGACACCCAGACATGACTTCTTCGCTGAGGTGTGAACACGAGCTTCTTGCTGTTCCTTTGGAAGGCAGCTGCCGATGCCAGGAAAAACTCTTCACCGGCTCTGCGCTGCTGTGGCGTGCGTTGTCGGTTCGACGAGCGTCGTCGTTTTTTGCATGCTCCCTGCCGTTCTTGAACTGACCCCCTGCCCGGTTTCCTTTGCTGCGTCTTTGGTTGCGGCTTCCCTCCCATCTTTTGTCCCACGCACTGACTCGCCGCTGCGGGCGGGTCGTGTTGCCGCGCCTCACGGGGCCTTCCATGGCTCCGTAGTGGTCGCCTTGCTTGAGTCGCTAGGGGCGGTGGTGGGGACGGCGGCCGCCGCCGCAGAGATGACGGCAACGACAATGATGCGCGGCCATCGTTGGATAGAGGGGCGGCACAACCGTTACAGAGCAGACCTCGATCGGCTGACGTCGCCGGCGTGCTGACTAGTGATGTTGGCGAGACAGACGAGCCCGAGGCCTGCTCAGCGCGTCGCCTTGCGTCAAGCTCGTCAAACGCATCCTCTAGGGACGCTGCGTCCAAGGGCTCCATGTCCAGATCCAGAGTCCTTTCGGCAAGGCAGACATCAGGCGGAGTGAGTTCTGTGCTTGGTGGTGTCGAACAGTCCAGCTGCGTAGTGTCCACGATGTCCCAGCTGCGCTGCTGTAATACTGGCGCGTCGTATCCATCGCTGCTGCACAGGCAAATGCCGCTGACAGCGTATGCCGCAGCGAATGCCGCATCGCTGCAAGCACCGCATTGCATGGAGTCCGTCAGGCCGAAAGGAGTCTCATGTGTGGTGAGGCTGGCCCACGATGCGTCATGCAACGCCTGGGCCGCAGACAATATCGTATCCCCCTCATAACATGCCTGCGAGTCTTGCGTCTCGTTGTCCAGGATGATGCTTGGCGAAAGATATTCTTGAGGAGGTTCGGCGGCGTTCCCAGCGTTCCCAGCGTCTCCAGCATCGTGCATCTGAATCAAGGCTGCCGCGGCAAATCGTTTTGCTTCGGCCGTACATTCTCCCAGCGGACCGGCGGGCACGCCCATATCCAGGGAGGCAGGGTGGAGAGTCGGCGGTAGAGTAGCCATGTGGTAGAAGGACTAGAGAAATGATATGGACGGACCTGAGCCACCACAAAGCAAGGGGTGGTTGAAAGAGGGAAGAGATGTTGCGAGGCCTTTGTGCAGGGTATAACTGAGGGACTTTTGTATAGATATGTAGGTAAGTAGAGATGACGGGCGCGATGAAGACGGCAAACCGGGTGGAACGAGTCCCAATTTATACTGTTTGCTTGCCACTGGCCATATAGTCGCGCATAGTCTCGCGTAGTCCCTCAACACAACCAAGGCATGCGCATCGATGTGGAAAAACAAGGAACGTGTAACAAGGGACGTGTAGACGGCGTGTAGTCCAGACCCTATAGACCATGGCGTGCTGGCCACCTGCGTGAGGGATCGTCTGGCATGGCGCAGAGCGAGGGCTGGGGTCAAGGAGCACGAGACGTCAGCACGGCATCTCTCGAGGAGCACGAGACGCAAGCACGGCATCTCCCAAGGCACTCGTGCGGAGTAGCCAGGCCGCGACCTGGATGATGATTCGAGGGTTGGTGCGATGTGGCCATGTTGTGACGTATATCGGCAAGGAGCATCGTCGGAACGCAGAGGAAGGCGGCAGAGGCTCGGCGCCAGCACAGGTCAAGGCAGAAGTGGCGAGGCCGACTCGGACGGATCACACCAGTCCCGCACGACAGGCCAAAGGGCATGATCGAGTTTGTCGTCTATTCCTTGTGGCTCGTTGGCCTAGGCGGAAGCAGAAGCGGCTTCACAGAAGCGGCGTCATGGAAGCGGCGTCAAGGAAGCGGCATCACTATCCCCATACATCCCCCCTTTTCCTGACTTTTCCACTTGTCACCCTTCCACCCCCCCCGTTACCTCCCATAGCCCTCCACACTCAGCCAATTAGGGCCGCTACCGTCCTACGGCGCACGTTGGACGATCCATCGGGGACGTAGCCGTCTCTCGAATCAAGTCGCGACGCATCTAGGCCTGGCCATAATTTCCAGCTGTGCCACCATGTGAGGCTGCCAGCCGTGGCTGCCGGCCGGTCCGGAGGCCAAGTGGCACATGTATGTATATGAAAGGACTTGGTATCCTTTTGCAGTGCATGCCTGTTACCAGGATGGTTCCCCTACCTATTCTTCCCTCTAGAGCTCTTCTTCGCCCACACGGTCTTCACCCACTAGCACACCGCTGACCATACCATTCATGGCGAAGATGACACACATGGCATCCGCTATGACCAGCATGACACCCAATGGCTCCCGCAAGCTCACTTCTGACGGCACCGTCGTCCAACACGGGTCTTTATGTCGCCTCCCTCCCGAGCTCCTCAACGGAATCATCAGCCGCTGTGGCCCAACGTCCACGTCGGCGCTCCTACGAAGCTGCAAGCAGCTGCTAGATGCCTATACCCCCTTTTTATAGGCATACGACGTTCGATACTCGCGTGCCTCGTCCACCATCTGGGCAGCGCGTTGCCAAGAAGACGATGTCGCCATTTCGGTCCTGAACAAGGCTATCGTGGCAGGCGCGGATTTACGAAAGCAACATGAGATTTCCTCGAGGAATTCGAACACCTACGCCTACCGCAAATGGTCTACCGGGATCGCTTTTTCTCGGCGAAATCTCAACTGAGGGACATGTATCCTGAATCTGCTGCAATCTCTTGCCTCGAACTTCTCGTCGAAGAGGGTCGAGATACCGTGGTTCTCCACTTGCTGCAGCATGGTTTTCATCCACACCATATGCTGACGTCTCGCATCCTGAACCTCGTTTCCGGCACCCACGGCTCTTCGCCGCATCTGACCGACATCAACCCCCTCCATATTTCGGCGGCCATGGGCCTACAGAAGGTGGCTGCCCTTTTGATTGGCCAGCATGGCACTCACGTCGACTTCAGAGACAGCTGCGGCTACACGCCGTTGTCGTACGCCATACGCTCGCCGTTCGCCGATGACGAGATGATATCTGAGCTGATCCTCTGTGGTGCCGACCTCATGCAGGAGGTGCCACATGGCGGCATACAAGTGTCTATTCTGGAGTACGCCTGCCATGCCGGCCGGTTCACCGCTGCTCTTCACATCCTCGACGCGCTCGAGTTATCTGACGTGCCTTTCGCTTACGACCCAGCTCTTCGGGTTACTATACCAATGCCCTGCTTTCAAACGAAAGGCCAGACTTCGCATACCAAAAAGATCCTGGTCAGCAAGCTCTTGGGACGTGGAGCGAACCCAAACGCGATCGTTCGTTCTTCCGGAGCCCCTCTCTTGACGCATCTGGTTCGGAACCATCCCACGGCCGTCGACTTTCTCCTGGCCCTGCCAGGCGTCCTCGTTGATACACCCGATGAAAGCGGCCACACTGCTTTGGCCTATGCTCTATCACCTAGAACGCAACCTTCGCCGGTGTATCTGAAGGTCGCTGTGTCTCTTCTAGCTCACAAGGCGACCTTGACGACGACTATGACAAAGTGGATTTTGGACGGCACACGTTGCATAAGCACCATGCGACACATGAAAAAAACGCTCGAGAGAGGACCACGTCTACTAGATTTCTTCCGACTTATCTATGGCCATTGCATCGAGGTTCCCCAGTGGCAGCGCACCCATGCCCAGCAGTATTTTCTAGCCGAGGCGCCCGAATGGACTGTTCATCTGACCTGCAGAAAGAAGAGCAAAGGACTATGGACACGGAGAGTGGTGGAAAGCAAGGTGAACAAGTATTTTGATCTCAAGATAGTGCCTAGAGGCTCCGCGATGTCTCTCTCTGCTCCGGTGCAATATCTGGAACCCTCCAACGACGAGGCGCCGACGGTAGGTGAGGGGGAGGCGCCTACCCAGCTGCAGATACCAGAATCACTCCATCTGTCTCCCGGATTGCCTCTCTAGGTGGGATCGTATCGTGGCGATTGGCCACATGCTTCTCCCCGACACACCGTCGATTGAATTCCTTCCCGCATTGGATGCAGACGAAGCGGGCCTGGGGAGGACGATATATGAAGCTGGCATCTGTCACGGTCCCCGCATCGCCCCGACTCTGGCCACGAAGGTTATGCTGGTCGATCGAGGGCAGACCAAGAGAAGGAGACCGGTCGGAAGACTGATCGGAAGACTGGTCAGGAGACCGATTGGAAGGAGGAAGCCGGCCAGTGCGGCCACCAAAGGTGCCATGCTGAATCCAGGGAAGACCGCCCGATGGGCGTGCTCGGGCGGGTGCGTGGCGCTGAGCAGCCGTTCGAAGGCCTGCGGCAGCCAGATTTGGTCTGTTGGCATTCAGTCCGTCAGACAGCACGATGAGGCTCTCACTCGAGATGCGTTGTTCGAGCTGGTCGATGATGGAGCGAAGTTGGTCTGCTTGCCAGCGGGCTCGGGCAAGGGTTGCCGGTCGACCACGGCGTCGATGGATGTACGATTCTGTCGCGCGAAGCAGATGCGCGTGTTTGTGGACGGCGTGGCATACTGGGCACGGCGCCTGGTGAAACCGTGCGGTCAGAATCAATTTGAGACGGCAAGGTCGGCGTTGGTGTTGTGCCTGCGCGCAAGGTTGGAGACGCTGCCGCCACTGCCAGTGGCGACACGTCCAGACGTCTTGATCGTAGAAACACATGGTCGCCGCAGGTAGACAGTGATAAAGAAGGAGGAGAGGAAATTGAAGCTGAGATGAACTGAGATGTCCGGCTCCCAGGAGCGGCCATCGCTGCTTACCAGCAGCGCCAAGCTTGGCGTCCAGCTCCGATGGCAGGTTCGCAAGCGGGCTGGACAGTGCTGCTGGCAGCTCCTCGGCGGCACGCGCCCCGTTACCAGGAGCCCGAGCGGGCGCGCCGTTGGCTACCAGCAAAATGGCCTATTACCGGCAGCTGTTGGCGCAAAGTTGGGCACGCGCCCAGCTACCAGAAACCCCGGCATTGCACGTATGACCTTGGTCGAGGTTACCGGCGCTGCTCGGCCGGGGCTACCAGCAGGCGCTCCAAGCATCCGCGCCGAGGGCCCGGTCATCCCGGACCAGTGCCTAGCTACCAGCAACGGTTGCGGCCTGGTTACTAGCAGCCGTTGGCAAATGCAAAAATTGCTAATAAATCTCACTTCTAAATACAGCACAGCGTCGGCGATGCATTTGCATGTCATCCAATTTAGACACACCAATTTAGACACACTAATTTAGACACAGCTGTGTAAAGCACCGCCTTGCGGGATGCCAGTCGCCTTTTGTCAGGGCGGGGGCGAAATTCAATAGTGGCCATGTTACAGGAGTGGGCGATGCATTTGCAATGACAAGTCCATTATCAATCTACCAATTCAGACACAACCCTTACGTCTCCCACGGAAAAGCACACATTGCCTTCGGTGTCGTAGGTGCTGCTGGTTCACGCGCCTGCTTCGGTCAGCATGCGGCCACACGAGACGACGGACGGACGGACCTCCTCCTGGTCGCGCTTCTTCGCGGCAGCCAGCTCGGAAGCCAAGCGGCGGATCTCCTCCTGGAGGCCGTCGATGTACGCTGTGGACGCCAAGCGCAAGTCTTCGTACTCTTGCTGCCAGTACGTGATGACGCCGCGCAGGTTTTCGCACAGATAGTGGTAGTCCGGCCTATACAGCGGGTGCGGCTCGTCCCACCGGCGTAGGGACAGGCGCACGCCTGGGGACAGAGGCGCGCCCGGGAACGGAGGCACGCCCGTGGACAAATCTCGGACACGCGGGTCGTCCATGGCAGGATGAGATGAAAGGCTGCGAGAACGAGAAGGCGAAGATGCCGAAGCCAGCTGTGGACGCCGCCCGCTTGATGCCGCCGCTTGATGCCGCCTGCTTTATAGCCATGGCCAACCCGCCGCGGCCCCCGCACATCGCACGCCGCACGCCGCACGCTGGCCTGCACACCCTGCTCCGGCGATAGACAGTCACCGTCCAGGCCCGGGCGGCTACGCGATCGACCCACCAGGCATGCTGGGCCTGCCGCCGTGGCGTCCTTGCATGCGTGCATGCGTGCCTGCCTGCTCGACCGGCCGGCGCTCGTCCGGGTCATCGGCGATTGCGTGCTGGGCACGGAGATGGTAAGCGACGGTGAGGGGTGGAGGGTTCATGCGACGCTGCAATCGAGGACCGACCAACGTGCCAATACCAGGTCGACGCCGCCCCCACCTCGTCTGCACCTCATCTGCAGCCAAGACGATCTATTGTCCTAGTGTCACTTAGCGTGCCATGCCCTCGGGAATCGGACGGGCCAGGCACGAACAGGCACGAGAGCCGGGCACAACCAGGCAAAGCCAGGCACACAGGCAAAGCCAGGCACGATCAGGCGAAGCCGGGAATTACCAGGCACGAGCTTGCTGAGCCATCCTTCAGCTGACGATGGTACACGGCAACGTCATGACATGGAAAACAGGTCCGGAGGGGTATTGAAACTATCTGACACTAACGCACAGCGCATCACACCCACCCTCGCGCAACGCCAACAGCCAATTACTCCAGCGAGGTCATGGATAGAGGCGTCAGCACGCCACTGTCCAGTGCCTCCAGCGTGGACGGCGCCACCATCGGTCCCTCCATCGACAGAATGTCCTATTGCCGCATAAGCTTCTTACACCTGACCTGCGTCGCTGTGCCACAACACGTACTCGACGATCGACGTTTGCGTCGGTCAGTCTCTTCACCCGTGTGTCCAGGCGATGCAGCATCTGCAGTATGGCCATCAACGGGTCGCGATGGGCGTGTGGCCCGGGCGGGAAGAACTGCGAGGTTCCGCCCCCCGGAGTATTGTCTCCGTCTCCCTCAAGTCTGTCAAAACGAAGAAGTTGGAAGCCTGGCGGACAGATACAGCGAGGGTCTCGCGTGCCGTTGGACGGCCGGAGCGACGGCAGATGAGCCACATGGAAGGGAAGGCGCGGAGGGGAAAGAAGAGGAGGGCGAGGAAGAAGAGGAGGAGGAGAGGAAGATGGGCAGGAGAGGACGGCGAAGTGGGCGAGGAAGATGGGCAGCAGAAGAAGGCGAAGAGGAGAAGACAGCAAGAAGCAAAAGACAGTGATACGATCAAGCAAGAGATAGCTGCGTAAGACGCCAGATGCAATCACAACGTTACAGTCGCCAGGACAGAAAGCCGACCACGCCGGTTCGACAACTCATATAGTTTGTCGACGGTGCAATGGCAGTTCGATGACAGTGGCCTGCCGTCACAGACACCAGGTCCAGCGTCGCACTCATGCCTTCGCGGAGCAGCTGGCCGTCACGGTCTGGACGACGGTCATGGTCGACACCAGCGTCGACACAACAGTGGCGACCACAGTCAGCCCCGGCGATGGCACGACGGACGCCATGCTGACCTGGAAGAGCGACGACGACTCGTCCGCCGCCGCGGGCACGCTCGCTTGCGCGCCGGGCGTGGTCTGCCCGTCCAGGGGCGCACCAACCGATGTCGTCGATGCGCCCGCCGAAGCTTGCCCCGTTCTGGTCGACGTGTGGCTCGCTGTTGGTGATGCCTGCAACCCTGTGGAGGACGTCGCCGACGCCAGCGACCCCGACCCCGACAGCGTCGCCCCCGTTGGTGGCGCGCCGTCTGACTCGGATGCTGATCCTTCCGTGCTCGTCGTGGTCCTTGCGCTGCTTGAGCCGGGTGCGCTGCCTGAGCCGGGTGTGCTGCCTGAGCCTGGCGCGCTGCCTGAGCCGGGTGCGCTGCTCGACGCGACGCGAAAGTCGGTCGTCGTCTGCGTCACCAGCGTCGGCACCGTCGAGACAAACGTCGTCGACGACCGCACGATCGTCGCCAGCGTGCTCCGCGTCACCACCGACTCCGACACGCACCCGATCCGGCCGACATTTGCCAGTGGCAGGTTGGGGTCGCCGCGGCCTCCGGTGATCGTGGCGTGAGAGCACGTTGGCGGTAATCCCGCGCATTGCCTAGAAACGTGTTAGCGTGGATGTCTGTCTTGTCGCCTGTCCTGGTCGCCCGTCTCGTCGCCCGTCTCGTCCGTCTGGCGCGATCGCCAGGCGTGACCAGGTGGGCATGCAGGTGCGCCATCCTAACATGTAATGTGTGCATCGCCGCTGGGCGCCCCCGTCGGCACCACGAAGCTGGCGACCCTGCGACCCGAGCAGGGTATGGCCTCGAAGGCGTAGCTGACGGGGAGGAAGTCCGGATTCTCGAACTGAAGGGTGGCCCCGCACCGTCGATCCAGCGCGTCCTCCACACTAGAAGCAGCCGCAGTTAGCAACAGCCCACACACCACACACCACACCCTAGCACACCAGCAACATCGCGCCAACGGCCACACCAACAGCATCACTTGCTGCTGCATCACTCGCTGCTGCGCCACTCGCTGCTGCACCATTCGCTGCTGCATCACTCGGCACCGCTCCATGCGAACGAACCAACGTACTCAGCAGACACCACCGACCGACCGGCCTCGAGGGCGACGACGGGACTCGACATGCAGATGCAGGGGCCGTTGTGCAGGGCCAGCACGCCGGCGTGGACGAGAGGGAAAAGGAGGAGGAACTTCATCGTCTTGGTGTGGGGGGGCCTTCGGTCTTGGGCACTGGGTTGTGGGTGGCACCGGCTTGTGGCAGGTTGTGAGAAGTGCAAGCGTCTCCTCCTTTGCCGCCGCCGCGACAGGCGACGGTCGCCCTGCGAGCTATATAGCAAGGGCAACTGGCGGCCGTCCCATGTTGCATGTTCGTTGTCGGTCATAAGCCAGAGTTGATTGTGGGCGAGGCATGTCCCACCATGGATCCGGGACGCAGGCCGCTAATGGCCGGACGTCAATTGCCGGACGTCAGTTGTCAGATGGCAATTATCAGACGTCAAAAGTCAAATCGCGCACCGCGGCGGATGCGCCAGGTACGGGGCCCTCTGCACCAGATAAGCGCCAGTTGGGTCGGACATGCATTCCAACTACACGCCGTCCCGCCAGACACACACCAACCCCGCCAAACACCGCAGGACGACGTCTCGCCGAAGTCTGCGTTCTATGACCCCAGCAGGTCGTATAAGACGAAGGTGTCCGCGCTGGCCAGACGCCACGCGGTATGCCTCTGAACTACCTACACCTGTTAGATGCCAGATCACCGCCAGAACCAGATCACTAGTCGGATACCGGATACATCTCCCAGATATACATCCTCGTCATGTCCCAGACGAGCCACTGGCCGGAATACATGCGTCTCGAAGAGGCCGTCCAACGCGAAGACGATCTCTTTGGGCCGCTCCTCGCTGAGTCCATCAAGCTGTACTCCTTCCCGTCTACCTATTCGCATGGCCAGGACGATGTGTTCCTCGATTTGGACCCAGAAACAGCCGCCCTGTTCCATCCCGCCCCTATCAACCTGCCCGACCTGGACTTCACCCTGCCAACATGCCCGTCCACCCCGGTCAATGCCGTCGCTCCTTCCTCACCCCTCTCCATGTCGGCTGCCATGGCGAGGAACGGCGGCGCATGCCCCCGGTGTGGGGCCCACCGAAGGTGTGTTGCAACCGCGACTGGTCGCCATCCCTGTCATCGCCCCCTGCTTGCCCGACTAACCTGAATTGATTCTAGCCAAGGTCGGACAGACGGCAAAGGATGGGCAGACTTCGACACGCGGCTGGTTCGCATGGAGGCTACTATGAACGACACAGTGTCGACTCTGGCCCGCATGGAGGCCACCATGAATGAGACTGCGTCCGCCTTCCAGAGCCTGCTGCCTCGTGCCTACGGCGCAATGCAGAACCTGATCGACATTACCATACTGTTTGACGAGAGTATGGAGAAACTGAAGCGGTCCATGGGCTTGTTCACGCGGGGCATTGTCGAGCATTTCTTTGGGGACGCGACCTTGGCTGACGCGGAGACATTCAACTCATGTGATCCGTAGCCCCTGCGGCCAGGACAGCGAGGACGTGGAAGGATGTCTTGGGGATGGGCTGAGTATGGGCAAACAGGTTCGGGCGTGGCTGGCAACCTAATTTGAGATTGAGCTTCTCGCCTTTCACCCCCGCAGTCGTGATGGACGGTCGCTCCATGATTGGTCTGTGATTCGACAGTGATGAACTTTTGATGAGCCAATGGCCAGCGATCTGTCATCGCATCACCCTGTGGCCCCCAAGTCGCACTCGTTGGTACCAACACGGACAGGATGGACACGACGGCAGACGACGTCCTCACATTGTCGGCTGTTAGACGCTTGAGCTACCCCGGGCCTTTGCCACACGACCTCAGGGTTAACCATCCTCCCACTTCGATGTCCGTCCTTTCGGCGCGCTCAGGCAATGCTCGCGAAAACGCTGTTGTTTGTCTCGACTTTGGTCCTTTCATGCTTAGTTCGCGTCATCCAGCAGAGCAGGCCTGAGTGGATTGCTATCGTGCTTCTTGGATTCGTGACTCTCACACCCGTCGCCATCATCGCTACCCACTGCCATCGACGTCCGTATGCCATCTTTGCCGTACGGTATTTCACTAACGTCCTGCCAGCAAATACCGTACTGCCAGCCGGACGCGACCTTCACTTCACGCGATGAATGCACACGATGAACGCACACGATCAGAGGACAACTTCAATGCGCTGTGTAGGTATTGCATTCCTCCTGGGGTGCCATGCTACGACGCAGCGATCAATCTACCCGCGTGTCACTCTACACTACACTACTCGATCCGCACGTCAAGCGTCCAAACGGACCGGCCGATTCATCGCCACACCACTCTCTCGGGTCACGATATTCATTCAGTCGTACCGGCCCCGTCGTCGCGACGTAGGCGCCTGGGCAGAGTACCGCGACGAGGAAGCATAGCTCTCGCGTCGGCTGGACCGACGTGACCGCGGTTCTTCATATGGTCTGTCAAGGTCCGGCAGCAGAGTCTTGTCTTTGTCCAGACCAGCGTGCATCAGCCGCTGCTGTAACTAGATTGCCAATGTACTTACAACTTTGCCATTGCATAGGCAACAGCGAGCGCAACTGTCATCTTTCCCAGGGCCATGATGTGTTGAGTCCACGTATCTGGTCGTGATGCACGCCTTTCTTGCGTAAGCGTAAGCGTAGGCTAATTGTTTGTTGGCGAAGATGCGTTGGCGCATCAAAGTGCTTTTGGGAGTGATGGCGGGTGCGCTTATATGTGAACGTTGCGAGGCAGACACCAGCCTTCTAAATGCAACATCAGGCGCGGCCAAGGGACCGGCGCTTTGCTGTCGCTTATCCTCCGTTGGCGTCGTTCCAGTCACGAGCCATACCAAGATTTGTATCGAAAGTTGGTCGCTTGATGTGGGTTTCGGTCGATCAGATCGCGCTTGTGGGGCGAAATGCAATGTCACTGTTCAAACTTCGGATTGACGATCCTGTTGCGGCATGCGCCAACGGCTGGCCGGGGGTCTCTCTCTCACGACGGCACGTTCATCGCAGCCCATTTCTACCCATGTGTTCGTCGATACGGTATGTTTTGCAGCACAGCTTGGTTTGCACATCAGGCTTTCTCGTCCACTTTATCAGTGTTGTCCCATCGTAGGCGTCATGACAGATTCTCTTGACCGATACGTGGTTGGCGTCGTCTGGATGCACCAGTCGCTGGTCCAACGTCCACTACCAGGGGATCCACATAATTGGACAAAGACTGAAGATCCTCGTGATGTCCAGAAGCTCGTCAACTATTTCAACGACGTCGGAGCAGACAGGGTTCGATTGCGTGCCGCCGAGTTCCAGGTTTGGGGCCGCATCGCGGGGGAGGCCCTGGAGCAACTCACTGCGTCTTTACAGGTGTCCGAATCCGCCTTACGGGAGACCGTTACCAACGGGAAGCATCTGCATCTACGTGGCGATTTTTCAATACAATGTTTCGGCAACGGGCATCTCCTGGACGTCGCAGCCACATGGTCTAACGACGAATGCTGGCCCGTTCGTCTGCACTGCTTTGATCTCGGTCTGAAACCCTGGTCGAGTGAGAACGATAATCTAACCAGTAACAGATCCTACCCATCTACGACAATATTATGAGAAACTAGCTAGCCAATCATGCCTGGGTCTTCCCCCTACCGATGGCGAGATTTGCCAGCATGTGTTGAAGTATTGGCACCAGGGGAAACCCCTTCTCCGCAAAGCCTGGGAGGCCCAGATTCGGACCAAGCCAAAACGCAAATGTTTGGCCGCTTTGTTTGGACACTGTGCTACAGTCGACGCATTGGTCAAGTTAATTCCCTTCGAGGGTCTGTGGCCAGAGCTGAAGCTAGGTAACTGGCAGAAGATCAGTGCGGCCCGTTGTGACGAGATGGTGGCGATGTACCTCAATTCGGATGCATCAAGTATGGGAAGAGATTCTCGGGGGCGGGACACACCTACCACCGCTCCGCGACCTGCAGTCCGTCAGGCTTCTCCAAGGCAGAGCACCATGCGCCAGCACTGACGACCGCGACTTTATTCAGCGAAAGATGAGCAACGGCGAGCTGTTCCGCCACGTCACAGACTCAGCAGAGCGAGATGTCCTTCTGGGGAATATAATGAAGGTCCGAGGAATCATCTGCAACTTTGAGCTGTTTGATGGAAACATGAAATATATGTCTATCGGCGCTAAAATCCTCAAGACAATCTTCACGCTGTCCATGACTGACAAGGCCACCGAGTTAGCTGATCGCACCGAAACCAGCATATCATACCGTCCTCCGCGATTTTTCGCTGAGGTTCAAGCTGAGCGTCCGACCCTGTACAGTTCGCTTCGCGAGCTCTGGGATGATTCGCGGTTGCCAGTCTCAGAATGCGAAGAAGGTGTTTATACTCGCCTGACTGGTCCACCGTGCGCCGAGGCGGCCTTCCTGGGCTTAATCCTACCCACGCTATGACACTTTCCTCGATTGAGTCGCGAAGCCCCTCTTTCGAATGTGGGCAGCAATGCAATCGCGGCGCGCGTCGATGATGCCTTTGTGCAGGCGCTTTGCCGCCGCGCAGATATATTAGGCTTTCGTCATAGTAGAATCGAACAAAGTAGACCGAATTCGCTATCTCAGTGGAGCGGCATTATGGCAGTTGATCAGCGGTCTATGAGTACGCCGGCGAATTGGCGATGCGGCAAGCCGTCTCTCGTGGCGTTGTTGGCCCTACAACACGACGGGTTCTGGGTTGCCAACCAGCCGGTAGGTTCTACAAGGAAAAATCTGACACCGTCTTTTGTCTTCCAAGACTTGATCACCTCTTTCTTCGGCACCTTGCGATGGGGCGTCGATGAGCGCGCGCCGCCGATGCACGTGAGCCTGGACGGTCACGTACGCCACCGCAGTGCTGGACCACAGCATCGCAATGGAAGCCGTTCTCCCACTGTCAACCTTCATTCTGATGAAATAACAATCAGGTCTGCGCGCTCTTCATCTCATGACGTGGAGATGGCTGATTGCCCACCACCGTTGACAGCAAAAAGGGCATTCGAACACGGGCGCTCTTCGTGGCCCGAGATAAAGATTCGAGACGCACCACGACGTCGTCATATCAAGCGGCCGCGTGACAATTTACAGAGACCCGGAATGCTACCAGATCATTCCACAGTGAACAGTAATGCTCGACCCAACAACCTCGACGAAACCCATCGCACATCATCATCGATGAGGGATCACCACGATTCATCTCGAGTCCGCTCCGGTACAGAAACTCCGCATCGCGGAGCTCAGTGCCACCTTCTAATAATCTCGCGTCTCCGGAGTCAACGGACGAATATGGCACTGGTAAGGCGATCGTTCGTCAGACCACCCCGCTTGCAGCTTCGGCGCGCGACCAAGTCAGGCGGCCACGCCTCTACTCTTCAGAAAGCACAGACACAGAAGGGAATGATCCGGCTGCTATTGAAACGAAAGAAATGGGCCAGAGGAGCGACGTAGCACATACAATGGACTACGACAAGGAAAATTCGCCGCGGTCCATCACCAGCCCGGTCGGGTATCGCAGCCAGCCCAAGAGCACGAATTTGTGAGGTATGGATAGTCAAGAGCCAGATAAGGCAGAGAGCCATCCCCGACGCGCCCAAAGTCCGGAGACTGTAGCAGATACCCGAGTGTCGGGGCACAGCAACCGGCCCCAAACCTCAGCAAATGGTATGAGAATGATCATGAGCATGAGCATTGATGACTCGGGGCCTTCCGAGCGTAGCCCACGGATCTCGTCGCGTTCTGTGGCTGATTTCAATGAAGCACAGGATCATGGCGACAACGACATCCAGTACCAGTTGTTGAAGGATTTCGAAACCGTGCCCTTGACTCCAAGTCTGAGGGGGGATTCATTGGATAGCGTGAATGGACAGACAGCTTCCATCATTGTCTATTCGGTCAACAATAGCCCACCCACACCGTAGGAACAAAGCTTCCGGATACATCTCCGGTCATCACACATATGAAGCTCTCTATTGAATGCGCCAGTCAATAGTATGAAGACCGGTGTATCAGCGTCAGCTACGTAGGCCGCACGCGCACTCGAGTGAGAAATGCGCGCGGAAGACAGCGGAAATACGGCAAAACTCCACCAGGCCAATGCAGCAGCAGCCATCGTCGGAGCTTTGCTACGGATAGCAATCATGCGATTACCCTGCTGCGTTCGTAATCTTGCTTCACGTAGCTTTCTGCTGCAATGAACTCCCAGGTGCAGTCGGGCTGCCCAAACAAGGGTCACTTGCTAAACCACCTACTGGCCAGCAGTTCCTCAAATCGTCGAGACGAGATCATCCAATGCAATCGGGTCGTGGCGGGCGGTGTATGCCTCAATTGCCGACAGTCGCCGTGGCGGCCGTTGTCCTGTGTTGTACTGTCCGACCTCCGCCAGCCTTGCGAGCGCATCTCTATCAACGAAATATGTTTAGCAAGCGAGAGCACGGTCCCGCAATGACCAGTCTGAGCTCCCCGAGCTTTAAGCTTGGGTAAGCCATGGCAAATAGGCCAGCGTTGTGGGTAACTAAGAGCCCATTCTTTCGTCTCTATAGGTGACACCAGTGACGTCGGAGCAAGGACCAAGCTTGAATCGGACGGACGGTGGAGGGAGGGGATGTTTTTTTAGGGGAGTTGAATGTAGGTGCTGTGATCGTACCTCGCCATGTTGTCGTCCTTTCATCTTTTCTCGTAGTTCGGATATTAGCTGGCTCCCTCCATCAATTGAAGAACACTTGGGATAGGTACGTTTGGAATCAATTTACCTCGTCTACGTCATGGCATGAGTCTCTATACTCATACTTGCATATGTTTTATAGCACCAAGAACGACATAGCAGAACCAAGGACTGAGGCTCGAAGAGGAAGAAACGGGCATAAAGATGAGTTTACTAGAGTGCGCAGCACTGGAGTGCGTAGATGATGACTCTGGGCCCGCTTCCATTCTTTTTTTTCGAACAACATATGACCTTGATAGCATGGTCGTCCCAAAAGCACCCGTCTCAACTATGCCGGGATCTTCCAGCCGTTCTTGGAGCAGAGTCAAGCTGAGCAAGACTATCTTGCGAAGCGTGTTACTGTGGGAGGTCACGTCGTCTAGGCAGAAAAGAGTAGACATGGCCGACGGAAAATGACCATGGCAGCTTCGAGGAAGTACTTCAGGACTTTCTAGACAAGAAGAAGCAAAGCAAGGACCTTGCACAGATGGGTAAGCTGTTTCCTGGCAAGCCTAAGGTACTGGAACTCGTCATACCGACTTGAGAAGTCAACATCCGTTTTGGGCAGTTGATCCACGCCCAACAAGAGTGCACCTGGGGGGCTAGCGGCAATAAAAGCCGGCCGGTGTGCCCGCGAAAAGGGGCATCGTCTCACTTCCTCGTTCACTTTACTCATACTCCTCGTCACCATCCCTTCTCGCCACTTCACTCTCACTCATCGTCACTCAACATTTCTTTGAACCTGTCCTACTACAATGTCTTCGGAAAGGACGCCAGGCTTTCATGACCAAAACGACCAATTCTGTCCCCCTCGAGCTTCTTCAGAGGATACAGTCGATGCCACAACCGATTCTCGCTATGAAAATGAGGGCAGTCGTGATGAACACATTTCGACCAACAGCATCCGTTCGAGCGAGCACCAGGAGGTGTTTGTTTTAAAGCGCAAGCGACCCGGGCCAAACGGGTCGGACCGGTCATGCTCTCCGCGTGCCCAACGTCGACGAGTGAACGGCATCTCGGGCCCATCACTGTCCTCGCAGCCCCGACCTCTCAGTACCGAGGTGACCGAAGGCTTCATGTCGATTACTACGCATCCGAGCCCCAACGCGAACAGCTCCAGGTCTTTACTAGATGACAACAGTAAAGAAAGTCAAATCAATGACGGCGAATTGCAACCTCACTCCCTGAGGCCTGTGGCGGCCTGCCCCCGTCGCAGCTATAGTATAGCGGCGATCCTCAACGATGAATCAAGAGGTGGGAATACAGAACGACACGACCGGTCCCCAGACCAAAGAGATCACTCACCCAATGAGGATGGCAATCATCTTGGACGTGGTCTTAGAGGCGGCCAAGTTGAAGACGCCTCTGGAGAGCCCCAAGCCAACGATAACTTGGAGTTTCTGCCAACGTCTATCTCTACACGCCAACATCCTTCACCATACTTAACTTCGGGCCCTATGAGCCACCCAGCGCAGTCTAACCAAGGATTCCACAGGCCCGATCACGGCCCTGCTCTATTGGCTGCGTCAGACGATCCTCCATGCTTTACTCTCTCTAGCGTCGTGGCGATTCCTCGGGATAAGCGGACGACGGTTGCCTGCAACCGTTGTCGTAGGAGGAAGGTTAGTCCATTCCATACGGCCGCTCGACGCCTGGTCCCTTTTCTACACGGCTTCTCTAACTTGAAATTAGATTCGTTGTGAAGGGCTTCAGTCTGGGAGCGAAGAGGCATGTAAGAGGTGCAGGAAAGCGAACATCGAGTGTATCTTTGAACCGGCGTCCTCCAACAGCTTGATAGCCATTACCCTTCATCCTTCCAAGTCTGCTGGAGAACCGCTTGGAAGAACTATGTACTGGCCAAGTGCGCAGCCGCTTCCGTTCAGCTCGAAGGTTCTTCGTCAAGATGCTCAACAGCCGCATTCCTTGCGCAACGGGCCATCCTTGACTCCTGTAATCCCATACCCGCCGGCCCCTGATCGACCACTTGGCGATTCGATGCGCCGATCCCAAGAGTCCGACGAGGGAAGCAGAGGCTCTTCGCCATCACCGGGATCAACTGCTGCCGGTCAGTCCTTGCTGAGATCCCATACAACCTCAGACTCCCGTACGCATCAAACGTTTGTCTCACCCCGGTCTACAATTCCTATCCTTCGCTCAGACTTGGAACTTTCTTAGGATCGACGACCTTGATAACGCCGCTTGTGGCACTGATGGGCCATCTTCTTGTCTTTATTGTCTGAAAACCATTGGCACAAAGAAAAACCTAGCGCGACACCTCCGTGAAGTCCATGGAGAGGGTGGGTTTGCTAGGAGTCGGTACATCTGTTCAGAGCCTGGATGCTCTCGCAGCCAACAAGACAACGGGTTTCCACGGCTTGAGCAAGCCCGACAACATTACCGGAACAACCATTCTTCTGAATCGCTCCCAAAACGCGAAAATGACGCAGGGCGGTACAAGAGCGGTGGAACCCGACCGGCGGCAGGGAAGATTGCAAGCCAGGACCAGTGTTAAGGGGCCGAGATGAATACCAGGAGCAGCAACGCATCACAACTAGGATCACTACAAAGACGGCGTCTTGCTTATTTCGGGGCGAGTAGGTACTAGATTTGGCCAGCCGATCCCACTCGAGAGTCGGATGTGCGGCTTCTGACGGCTTCTGAGCCGACCTTAGTCGAATCACCTGAATGGTACGTATGATGAGGCAGGCTAGGCACCACGAGAAATGTACACGCGAGAAGAGGTTTGTAGTACACGGAGGCTGAAGATGAAAACCATCACTCAATGAGGATTTCGCATATTGATGAGGAGTGAGAATTTCATCCCTGGAGCCGTGCAGGCTTCTTTTTTTTTTTTTTTGGAATGGAACATGATATCTAGTCTATTCGCTAGCCTGCAAGGGCTGTGAACGTTCATCGCTAGCAAACCATCCGTACCGGCAATACGCACTCCAGCGTTAGGGCACTCCAGCGTCAGGGCACTCAAACGTAAGGGCGGTCAGGTAGATTTCTGTGAACGAGTACGAGCGCCGGGAAAGGCTCATCCTCAGTATTAAATCCCGAATTGACTTTGCACTGTGGAGTCTGTTTGCCCATGCACCACATCCTTCGCCGCGGCGCCCCAATCAGAAACAGAGCAACCAGTTTCAATGCTGAATCGAATGATGGGTCGTCATGTTCATATGGGAATAAGCTCGGTTCTGCTTAAACCTGGTTTCTAAATATTCCACAGCTTGGCACTCGGCAACCCCTTACTCGCAGCTAAGGTGCGATTCTGGTCAGGTTCACCATGCATGCCCAAAACCAGGACGGAGTAGAAACGCAGTTGACATTCGCGACTCCGAAATTGAATTCCAATGGGCGAGCCATCCTCACAGAAAGTATTTATTGAGGACCGCATCGGCCTTGTCACCAGTCGTGGCTCGTCCTTCTTCGAACAGGCGTACGAAACCCGACTTAAACTAAAGCCATGGGCCACTTTCGCGCTTTGATTGGATGTTCTATCCTCTTCACCAGCAACTATCCAGCGCCATCTGAGTGGTCCGAATTCAGTAGAATCAAACGTCATATCGAAGACCTTCACGGCGAATGTGTTTTTAAGTATGACGACCCGAAACTCACGCACCTAGTGACTTCGCAGAGTGAACTCTCCGATAAAGAAGGCTTTACGACGTGCATTCCCCACAGAGATTGGAAAGGCGTCCACATTGTCAGTTACGAGTGGCTGAAGGAATGTCTCCGAGCCGGCAAAAGGAAAGAAGAAGGCCAATACAGATTGAAGGTGCCGGCGCGGATGGAAGATCCTGAATACAACTACTTTACCCACCGCCGATTGAAAAAGTCAAAGAATACGAAAACTTCCAGTCAAGGCTAGAAGCATACAAGTGAAACTCGCCGCTCGCTGCAGCAGCTTTTCATTCTTTCGTCCGCACCACCGTCCGAGCTCAGCGGGCTAGAGCGACTGAATCAGTTCGTATTGGTATCCAAATAGACCGATTGATTTCAACTATTGTTACTAAGTGCAGCACGTAGTCAAGGCTAGATGATGCAATGTTCCACGGGTGTCTTTAAGCGACGCCACTGTCCAGCATCGCTGTTTTGGTCCCTTTAATTACGCCTGGGATAGTTCCTAGCCCGGTAACATGTTTCTTCTGTTGCCTCAGCCCTGAGTGCCCGAGTGCGCCGGCATCGTGCAGAGTGGCGTGCCAATGGCCTGGTACTGTCGATCACCACTGCGAGCGCTGACTATGACTCTGAGCATGTCTGCATTTCAGTGAGCTTTCTTGGCAGGGTCCTGCTTGATTTGATGCCAGTGAGTGAGGATCAGAGGCAAAGCAATGACCGAGTGCGGCTCAGGTTGTTCCCTCCGCGTATTGAAGTGGACCTGATTTGTGAAAAGAAGATGCAATGAATTGGCTGCCGACAGTCCGCCTGATGTGCCTTCTGTGCGACTTCGCTGTATGCCGTGGGAGGTCTCCCGGTGTGGTGACGAAACTGACGGGATCACAGATCTACTGCAACCCCCGCAGCTATCCTGCAGACAACGACTGTGGAGAACATATCATCACAGATTGAACATCAGAGCGCCTTGCGCCGTTTTACTATTGATTTGACCGTGCCAGTCTACTTTGCTGAAGTCAAGGCTGACATAGCATAGCCTGGACAATTAGAGTCCGATGGGTGCAACCAGCATTATTTGACAGCGAAGCAATAGACGCACCATTCGATCCTCATGCTCATGATCATGCTGATCTGGACGTGGATAACGACCTTCTACAGACTGCCAGAAGAAGGCTGCTGTAGAGGTAGTCCAACCTGTGGTCAGGGGGCGACGACAGCCGTGGTCGCTGCCCTGCCTTAGGCTTAGGCGCCGACCAGGCGCCCAACATCCTTGGCACGACCAGGCGGCAACGCCAGCTAGATCTCGCTTCTCACTTCCAGACTCCCGGCCCCAGCCATGGAGATAAATCACCTGGTCCATCCACATTCGCCTCCGCATCAGCCAGCAATCGTCAATGCAGTCGCGATGGCCGTCGCACCTGGCAAACTGGGCCTCCGTTGCCCGGACCAAGGTCAGTTCTACGTTTGCGAAGCTAATTCGACGGAATTCGTCGGCTGCTGCCTTTCCGACCCCTGTGCCAATGGGTCTGGCCAGTGCCCAGAAGACGAGCTTGTCCCGTCGTCCTTCTCAGCCAATCAGTACGCTGCGATTCCAGCCCAGGACTGCGAAGACGCAAAAGGCGTGTCCGTGTGGTGGACATGCCGCGATATCACTCCGCCCTTTCTGGGATGCTGCACGCGGCGAGATCTTCTTCCGGCCAAATTGCAGAGCAACAGAACGCACCGCCAACCATTTCTGTCCATCGATGCACCGCTGAGCTTGCCCTCAGTTCTACCTTCCATAACTTTCACGACGTCTTCGGCGGGGTACTACACAACATCTTCGACTCGACCATCCAGTCCGTCTCAGGAGGCACCTTCATCGGAGCCAAGTGCCAGGCACGTGTCTGCTGTCAGACAGTACGGGTATTCGGTTCATTTGTATCCGATCAGTTGGTCGTCTGTTCTTGTGTTGTATCTCCGGACGTGTATCTGCCCCTGAGATATATCACGTCTCCACATGTAATCTTAGGACCCGTGACTCTGCACTGACCACCCTTATGTTCAACACACCCCCCCAGACTGGCCAGCAGGGCTCAGTCTGCGCAGTCCATAGTTCCATCGTCAGGTTGACCCTCCATCTGATCCATCCACTGGGCTTCTCCTCCATCCAGCTCATCCTCTGCCTTCAGGAAGTCCTCCACAGCGAGCTCCTTGAGTCTCCTCTCCTGGATCCGGTCCTTGATATCCACCAGGCCAACCTGTTTGACGAACTTCTCGAACTGCTGTGCGGGCAACGCCTTCGTGAGGCCATCCGCGATCATATCGGTTGTGGGAGTATGTCGGACCGCAATGCGGTCAGCGAGGGCTTCTTGGCGTAGCCAGTGGTTATGAATGTCGACGTGTCGTAACTTGGTCTGCAGAACTGCCACGTCGGCGTTGATCAGCCGGATGGTCTGCGTGTTGTCGCATTGGATAGTGATTCTTGAGTCGTCGAGAGTCACGCCGAGTTCCTTGATCAGCCTGGAGATAAACATGGACTCCTTAGCAGCCTGCGCAAGTGCCAGCAACTCCGCCTCTGTCGTAGAGGTAGTCACGGTGTCTTGCTTGTTGGCACGCCAGCCAATTGTCCCTCCAAAGAGCTTCATGACGTAGGCTTGTGAACTCTTTCGATCGATAGTGTTGTCTGCGAAGGAGGCGTCGCTATAGACGTCGAATGTCTCCGTTCCACCGAGCTGTAATGCAAGTGTCCTGGTCTTCCGGAGATACCGAAGTAGGTGGTCCACGGCCGCGTGATGTTTGTCACTCGGGTTCATATTAAATCGGCAAAGCCGGGATACCGCGAATGCGATATCGGGCCGCGTGATCACTGCTAGGTATAAAACCGAACCAGTTTTGCGTTGGTATCCCTGGGTTGATGCTGCTGAGGCGCGATCTTCGTTGGGAAACAGCTCTTTGACGGTCATTGGTGTAGACGGGTCCTTCGCTCCTTCTCCTTGAACTCCAAAGTGGTTGACAATCTTGTCCACGAAGGACGACTGCGAGAGCCAGATCATGCGTTGATTCCGGTCTCGGATGACTTCAATCCCGAGGAACCACTGTAACGGCTCACCCCCCGAGAGTCGGTACTTTTCTTGAAGCTTGGCCATTGTCCAGTCGACGATCCCTTGACTCTTCTTTTCGTAGGCGACGATAAGGTCATCCACATAGAAGAAGACCATGATTCCATCTTTCAAAAGGCAGCATGGTTCGTGGGGGACGGGCTTAAATCCAAGGTTCGTAAGGGTGGCAGTCAATTCCTTCTGCCATAGCAAGGGTGACTGGCGTAGACCGTAGAGTGCCTTCTGTAGCTTAACGATCAAGCCAGGCTTCCGGTAACCGGGTGGCATTCGCATGTAGACGTCCTGCTTCAGTTCAGCATTGACGAAGGCGTTGACGACGTCGTATTGGAGTAGGTCAAGGTCAAATCTCGCGGCGATAGCCATGAGCGTTCGGAATGACCGTCCTGCAAGTGTGGATGCATAGGTCTCTTCATGCGTTGACTTGGCCTGTTGGTCACCTCGTACAACGAGGCGGGCCTTGCACTTGGTGAACCACCCATGCTTGTCGAACTTGTAGACGTAGACCCACATGCAATCCAGCAACTCCTTGCCTCGAATGTCCTGTCTCTGGATCTCTCTCCACGAACACATCTCCTTGTGGTTCTGAAGGTGTGACTTTTCTGCCTCGCGGAACAGATCACCCAGAGGATGATTCTTAAGGTCTTTGTGTGTCTTCGGTAACGCTGGCATATCTCGCCGGTGTATCCGCCGACGACCTACGTCTGTTAGCTTTGCAGACTGGGTCATGGGATGGGAGGAGTCCGTCAGCTTAGCAGATCTCCTTTGTTCTTTTGCAGGTTCTCCGCTATCAGGGTGGCAGCCGGCCGAGCTCGCCTGCTTCTCGAGCTTCCGCGTACTCACCACCTTGCCATCCCAGGTCCCTTTCACAGACGCTAGTCGACCGGCGTTAAACGCGGCCGCCCAGCAACTGATCGGAGCTGGGATAACACGAGGGGTTCCATTTGCACCGCCTCGGCCCGGGGAAGTGCCAGCGCTAGGTGGGACGTGCACCATCTTCGCAGCTCGTAACTGAGGGGGTTTTTTCCCTCCTTCCATCGCGGTAGGTTCTCTGATAGCAGCGGCCAAGAGGGCAGCAGGCTGTTGAGGACAAGTCTCCGGGGTCAGGTAGGGAGCGAATCGAGCGGTCGTCCAGGGGTGATCAGTCCCGTTAGACTCGTCTTGATTACTGTCTCCTACGACTGGTGTCCAGCCAGTCTCACCCTGCGCGATCGCCGGATCACGTTCAAACCCTCCAGGTGGATGACTCGCGACCTCCCGCTCAAACGCTGGTTCCTCTGGCAAGGCGCTGAGTTCCTCGTCTTCTTCTTGGGTTGACGCGTCAATGTTGACACTAGATCCTTG